>NC_083574.1:96998211-97285711 GCF_027579695.1 Neoarius graeffei | reverse complement strand
GTGTGTGTGTTTACTGCAGTGTGTCTGGAGCAGATCAGACACCAGACGTGCTTTACAATCAACAGGACAACGTTTATATTGAAATATTTGTGATGAGTTTAGGAATTTCTTTCTGAGTTTATTGATCGTTTGTTTGTTTTTCTCTCTTTTTATTCCCATTAGAAGTTAGCAGTCTTGCTAACAGTCCATCATGGATACTCGTGAAGATCACATTTTAATAATAGACAGGTTTTTTTTAGAGTGAATGTTTCCTGTAATCGTTTAATTTCAGCATCTGTGTCATTGTTTGACAAACTCAGTTCAGTTTTGTTATTAGGACACATGCTCTATGTTTGGACAGCATGCTTTCCAGATGTTTAATGACAGGTGATTTTGTTGATTTGGGTTACTTAATAATCTTTCTTACAACCTTGCTGCAATATTTTCCATTGTTGGAAAATTAGCACAAGTGCTAACTTTCGCTGATTGGGAATGTTGGGAGAAAAACATTCCCGAAATGTTATTTTTGGAATATATTACACTGTAGCATACTGTGCATCCAGTACTGTCCAAATGTAAGGAGTTATTGCACTGCACGTCCCTTCTCAATGTAAATTCATCTTAAAATTTACATCCACATGGTTAATAGATAACGTAACATAACACAACACAACCTCACAGCTTGTATAGCTAACTCGCTAATCAGTAAATCGACCCTGCTCGTCGCTCGCTAGTTAGTTCCTCCAAAAAAAAAAAAATAAATAAATAAAATAGCTGCCGTGAGTTTGGGATTCGTCCTCCTCAGGTGAACCGATAAAATTCAGGACGCCTGCCAGGATGAGTTTTCAGCTTCACTGTGAGGTGTTTTATTAGCATAGCGATAATGGAAGGATAAAATCAAGCCAGGGTTTAAAATATCGAGGCTCCTGTTTACGGCCTCGGCTTTGAAAGTGGTGTGTTATGGCGCGTAATAACGCTGTTGAGAGTCTGACGTGTGTTAGTGCCTTTTGTTGGAGTTCCTTTTTGAAGTGACCCTCGCAAATATGGCCACCTGCCAACACAGCAAATGGGCCTTTATTCAGCAGGATTTATAGAACAAGCCGTCAGGATAAATCATCAGACCCAAAGAGAGAGAGAGTGTGTGTGTGTGTGTGTGTGTGTGTGAGAGAGAGAGAGAGAGAGAGAGAGAGAGAGAGAGAGAGAGAGAGAGAGAGGCAGATGCTAGAGAGAGAGAGAGAGAGAGAGAGGCAGATGCTAGAGAGAGAGACAGAGAGAGAGGCAGATGCTAGAGAGGGAGCGAAAGAGAGAGAGAGAGTGACAGAGTGTGAAAGAGAGACAGACAGGTGAGAAAGAGACAGAGACAGAGAGAGAGAGAGATATGCTAGAGAGAGAGAAGACAGAGAGAGTGTGAAATAGAGACAGACAGGTGAGAGAGAGAAGAGAGAGAGAGGGGCAGATGCTAGGGAGAGTGTGTGACAGAGTGTGAAAGAAAGACAGACAGGTGAGAGAGAGAGAGAGAGAGAGAGAGATGCTAGAGAGAGAAGACAGAGAAAGAGAGAGAGTGAAACAGAGACAGACAGGTGAGAGAGAGAGAGAGAAGAGAGAGAGGGGCAGATGCTAGAGTGTGAAAAGACAGACAGGTGAGAGAGAAAGAGAGAGAGAGAGAGAGAGAAGACAGAGAGGGGCAGATGCTAGAGATGCTAGAGTGTGAAAAGACAGACAGGTGAGAGAGAGAGAGAGAGAGAGAGAGAGGGGCAGATGCTAGAGATGCTAGAGTGTGAAAGAAAGACAGACAAGTGTGAGAGAGAGAGAGAGAGAGAGAGAGAGAGAGAGAGACATGCTAGAGAGAAGACAGAGAAGGAGAGAGAGGACAGAGAGAGGGACAGATGCTAGAGAGAGAGAGAGATGTGTAAGAGTTAGCTATTTGTTAACTGCTTATATAAAGCTCATATGGCCATGTGATGTCACGATAATAATAATAATAATAATAATAATAATAATAATAATTATTATTATTATTATTATTATTATTATTTACTTAAAGACATTAGTGATATACTTGCTGGCAGCGGGGTGATGGGGATTTTTAAATGCCATTAAATTGAACATTAAGTCAGTTCTGGTTTCCAGCATGACCACACTGTACTCTCTCTCTCTCTCTCTCTCTCTCTCTCTCTCTCTCTCTCTCTCTCGTTCTGTAAACACAATTGTATTCCTTGATTTCCTTTATTTTGCAAATGACAATTGACTTTGCATCAGCTCCTGTTTACAATTTCACTCAACATCAAACATTTGATAAGTGAATTAAGGTCAAGAGAAGAGGACGGGCTGAGCGAGAGAGAGAGAGAGAGAGAGAGAGAGAGAGAGAGAGAGAAGAATGGAGGAAGTGAGAAGCGGACAAACCAAAACTATCCAAAAAAACCTGAAACTTATCACGTGTGCATATTTACTCATACCATACCACAGCGCTGTTGAATTCTGCATTCTGATTGGCCAGAACCATTCATCTGATTCGTTTCCTATAACAACAACTGATGGTGATGTTTTCTTCAAGTAAGGAGATGTTTAGGTAACATTTATGGAAGGAGTCTCCAGTGTCAGTGCTGTGTAACAGCTTTCCAACGTCTTCAGGACACAGGAGTTTACGCTTTTTGGTCTCCTGATAACATAAGCTGTGATTGTTTATTTTTATCTTATTAACTTCAAAAGAGAGAGAAAAAGAGAGAGGTGGGTGAGGGAAAGACTGTTTATAGCTGCTATAAAATAAGTGAGAACAGGAACTAACTTTTTATACACAGTATTATATGTAAGAATAAACAGATAAAATGATGACATGGTTCACTAATGAATTAAATTCCAATTTTCAGCAAAGTGCTGTGGAATAGGAGGAATAAAACACTTAGGGATGTGCAGTTACGGTATAGGATACTCATCAACTTTACACCATAGTCCGTAGTGTTTTATTCCTTACATATAAAAACATCAAAACAAAATATTCTTTCCGTTCTAGGTGCAGTTGAGAAAAGCTCCAAGCATGGCGCTGAGGATAAGACCCAGAACATCATCATGGCCATGAAGGAAAGGATGAAGATCCGCGAGAAGAACCGGCCTGAGGTGTTCGAGCTCATCCAAGACATGTTCCAGCTCTCCAAAGAAGACTTCAGCACTCACCTAAAGAGCGCCAAACAGGCCGTACTTGAGGGGACGTCCAAATGGTCAGCCAAGATCGCCATCACTGGTCAGTCAGAACAACCATCTCTGCTTTTATTGGCTTATTTATTTATTTATTTATTTATTCATTCATACATAGAACTTGACATATTGACTTTTATACTTTGTGTCTGAAGTCTAAAGTCCTTTCCACACCATGCCCTGGTCTTCCCAGGCAGTCTCCCACCCCAGTACTAACCAGACCATTAAGGTCCATTGGGTGGCGTCAATCTCTGTTTCTGTAGCCCTCGGCCTCTCGCCTATACAGCTAGGGTTACAGTGGGGGCGGGTCCTCTGGTAACCACGAGAGTTTAACTTCCGTCTGTATTTCAGCGTGACTTGCCAGATGGCAGTAGATACCATTTTTATGATGGCCCTTAGTATGACCCTGACTGCAAGTAGAACTCACGATTTCCCAATAGAGAGGCAGACATGCTAACCACTAGGCCAGCTCACGGTACTGTACCTCATGTATTAGTAATAAATGATTATATTAACGGACTACGCAAACCCAAGTTGGTAGCCATCAGCTGGCTGATGGGGGGAAACTTGGCAAGAGCAAACAAGGGAGAAAATGGGGGAACTCTATAATGGAAAAAAAATCAAATTGACCCAATGAGTGGCAGTTCTGTTGATGAGAGAGCTCAGAAGAGAAAGGCCAGACTGGTTTGAGCAGAAAAGAAGGCAACAGCTACTCTTTACAAACATGGAGAGCAGAAAAGCATTATGACATGTCAAACCTTGAGGCAGTTACAGCATCAAAAGATCACATCAGGTTTCACTCCTGTCAGCCAAAAACAGGAATCTGAATCTAAAGTGGGCAAAGACTCACCCAAACTGGACAGGTGAAGATTAGAAAAAGACAACAGGTGACGTTTGTCCAATCTGTCAGCTGTTCAGTTTTATCTAAAGATTGCTGTGTGTGAAATTCTCAGGATATCCTACCTGTACCTGTACCTGTGAGTTCCTGCATTTACTGTACTTTGTTGAGGTGGATGAGGCAAGCTTGTTTTATCATTGACTAGCTTGGCGAAGTACAATTTAGACTGGGTTAACTTCTTTGGATACTGGCAAGGAGCCTAGTGGTTAGCGTCTTGATCGGGAGATCACAAGTTCTACTTGCGGTCAGGTCATACCAAAGACCATCATAAAATGGTACATAGCCCCCCACTGTAACCCTAGTTATGTAATAAAGGCGAGAGGCCGAGGGTGACAGGCATGGACATCGGCGCTGCCTAATGCGCCATATGGTGCGGGAAGGACTTTAACTTCTTTGCTTCAGCGATAGTAAGGTTGAGAATTCTTGCATATTTTATCCATGGATCATGGTAGTATTTTCTTGTTGATTTAGTGAATAACAACTTCTTCATGTAGGTGGTGTTTTCTGCTCTACATACATGACCGATGTATTTGAGATGTTGTGCAGATATGAAGTTTTGTAAGGGCGTTGTTTTGACAATACTTTTTAGGTCTTTGTTAGAATACTCAAACTTGTATTCACCTTAGGTGGCATGGTGGTGTAGTGGTTAGCACTGTTGCTGCACAGCAAGAAGGTTCTAGGTTCAAGCCCAGTGCCTGACGGGGGCCTTTCTGTGTGGAGTTTGCATGTTCTCCCCGTGTCTGTGTGGGTTTCCTCCGGGTGCTCCGGTTTCCCCCACAGTCCAAAGACATGCAGGTTAGGTTATTTGGTGGTTCTAAATTGACCGTAGGTGTGAATGGTTGTGTGTCTACAGTATATGTGTCAGCCCTGTGATAATCTGGCGACTTTTCCAGGGGGTACCCCGCCTCTCACCCATAGTCAGCTGGGATAGGCTCCAGCTTGTCTGCAACCCTGCACAGGATAAGCGATTACAGATAATGGATGGATGTGGTCACCTTCCTCTGAGTTGTGTCTTCTCCAGCCCCCTTTAACCATACTTTTTAAGCATTGGAGCCAGCACACTTCCATTTTATGTATTTCATTTTCTTTTGGGAGCCAAGATTGCACTCCGTACATTAACCAAGATCTCACACATGCTTCCAATATTTTCCTTCTTGGTCAGCAGTTTCTGAAACAGTCGAACCATCATCTGGAACCAACAACTATGCCACATTTAAAGTCACTAAGTCACATTTATATTCTGATGTTTCATATCTCATCTTTTCAAACATATAGGATTTTGCTTGCTTGCTTTTGTTTATAGTTTACCCACTTTCACACAGATGGTCTCGATTTGCAATTCTGGTCTCAGCATGTAGTTGTTCTGCTGCATTGAAGTGAAAAAACCTCATAGCTACTGGTTCATTCAGCAGTGAGAGGAGCCTAATTATCAGCGGACTCACAGAACAGGCTAGCAAAAGTCTACCACGGTATGTGTGTCAGCAGCGATGGTTTTTCCTCGACTTTGCAGATCCTTGCCAAGTTTGCACTTCTGCAGAAATGTCAATATGAGAGAGAGAGAGAGAGAGAGAGAATAACAAACACCTGGTTTAAATTATCTCTCCACCTGAATTGAATTCCTCTTTATTTAGAATGTGTTTATGGATCCCTGGTTTATTTATTAATCATACGATAAATGTCCAGGCGTATTTTTATCGATCCTGACTCGATTCAAGGAGAACGTTTCACCCTATCTAGGGTTCAATATTATTCTTTGATTTTAAGTGCCTTTTTAGAGTCCAAAAAGTCTGAGAGCTGCAAAACCCAATGTACTTTATATCCTTCCAGAAATTAGGGAAAAAAAACCAGATCAGCACTTCTCCACAAGTCCTTCTCTTATCCATTATACACACTCACTCATAGATAGATGCAAGACAGCAACACATTTTTTGTTGAGCTAATAGTGGTAGTGGTTGGGACTGTGGGAATCCAGACTGGTTTCAAGATGTTTGCTATACTGACTTGGTCTTCATCATTATCATCTAGAAAAGAGTCTAATCAATGGTGCAATACATGAATGAACCTGAGGCTTGGCCTCAAAAAATGGATTTGATGTTCTCAATCATGACTCACTTTCGCTTTTATTTGAAATCGATCTTGACTTGGCCTAAACCACATTAATACTCGGTCTTGAATTGATCTTGGCTAGTTCTGGTCTTGGTCTTGGACTTGTCTTTAGACTTGACAATCACTACGTTTACATGCACATAGAGAGAATCGAATTTCTGCCGTTGCTCGACTGAAATCGAAGTTCAAAATGCCATGTATACACCTTAATTCGGCTGAAATTGAACCGAACTTGATTTCTCGGAATCGAGCTACACGACCTAGTTTATGCGATTTCTGCCGAGCTACTTTGTGCATGTATACCCTATCGAGCTAGTTGTCGAGCTACTTCCGGAAGTGACAAGTGACGAGACCACAAGCGGGAAACACAACAGCCTCGGTCGGCATGACAGCAGTAGTAGCGAGCAGCAGAAGAGGTCAGGAGGAACAAACGAAGAAGAGAAAATGTGGATGTAGAGCTCTCTGAAGTGTGGGTGGAGCACAGAGGACGGCAGGACAAAGCTTCTGGTACTAATAGGCTTTTTATTGTCAGACTTTTCAGTTTAACAGCCTACTTTTATTCTTGAGAGAAAAACACACACACACACACACGCACGCGCACGCTGTGTTCTAGTCCCGGGATGAGTTTCCCCTCTGCGCTCCCTCTGCCTCCTTAAATAGGGCGCGGTTACTGGGAAGACACACAAACACAGGTTAATTACCGTCAGGTGTACCGTCGTTCTGCCACTCACCTTCCCTGGCTCCACCCTCCTGTCGCAGACCGGCGCTTGACCACGCCCCCACTGCCACAGACAAGCAGAAACGTGCACTTCTGGAGCAATGAGGAGACAGAGTTCATGCTCATTCAGCTTAAGGAGTTGAATATATTAAAATTCATGGACGGGAGAAAAACGCGCAATGGAGAACACGGAACTGATAACTTTGTTTACACTCTTGAATAGCTCTTCTTCATGACGACAACCGGAAGTGTACCAACACGATGGGGCGTGTAGCGCCACCTGTGGCTCGGGTGCACAATGCACCTCACACAATAGCCCGATTTCATTGTGTGCATGTAGGATTGGATTTCTCTGGCACCCTGCTGGGACCTTCAGCTCGATTACCGACAGCAGCTCGATTTGGATGTGCATGTAAATGTAGTCATTGTTGTCTGTGAAGGTTCTCAGTCATCCAGGTCATCGTAAACTGTAGGTGCTAAAGAAGGCAACTGGACTTGCTTGAAATCTTTGAAGATGTTTCACCTCTCATCCGAAAGGCTTCTTCAGTTCTGTCTGACTAGTGGGGAGTTCCAGGTATTTATCCTCTAGTGGACCAAAAGCAACCCTAAGGAGAGTCATTGAGGTCACATGGATCGTTGACCCTCTCAGCCATCCTGTATGTTGTTAGGGTCACTGGAGGCCAGGTGTGGACGGTGTTAGCAGCCTAGAAGGTCGTTAAGGTGATCTCTGGGTCATTGTCTCTCTGCCATCATGTGAGTCATTGAAGTCAGCTGAGCCTTGGTGTGGATGTGTATTCAGTTTTCTGGGAAGTGTGCCAAGGACTGCATTGTAGGTGGCTGATAAGTGGTGTCTCAGACCACCTCCTCTGACAACTTGACAATGTTGGTCTTGACTACAACTCTAGTCATCATTGGCTGTCCATCGCTAGGGATGATGACTGCTTCATTAGGATGCGTAGAAACACAGAGTGCTAAGGTTCAGTTTTATGGACATAAAGCAAGATAAAACTTTGCAAGGAACAAAAAACATAATAATAACAGGATATAAATAGCTTAGACAAAACAGGTGAACATATGAGGTGTGATCAAAAAGTTCTGAGGCTGCTCCTATTGCAAATGAACAGAGTGCAGCACAGTCATATGCATGCAGCAGTAGTGAGGAATAACTCTCCTTACATTAATGGTACTTAGCAGACGCTTTTATCCAGAGCAACATACAATGTACCCACAGCAGTCTGGGAAGCAGTTGGGGGTTAGGTGCCTTGCTCAAGGGCATTTCAGCCATTCCTGCTGGTCCAGAGAATCAAACCAGCAATCTCTTGATCCCAAAGCTGTTTCTCTAATCATTAGGCCATGGCTTCCCGGCCTTCCGGAGGTTCTGATGTTGACAGCACAACGTCACACAGCATACTGACTCTCATGAGTCAGTATGTCACGTGATGTCATGCTGTCAACATCGGAACCTGTGTTACATATGTTTTTGTTACAATCTGCACATGCACATTTGCAATTTTGCACAGAGAGCAAACATCAAATTTTGTCTCTTAGTCAAACTCGGGAAATGGTGCAAGAGACCCTTGAAATGCCTCATGAGCCAAACCCTTGAAAATGTCCAAGAAATTGAGCACTCTGTGCATCAGAATCATCGGATCTTCCTGATTTCTGCCGCTCTTGAAGTGTGAATGCCAGTCAGAACACCTTGCACAGCCCATTGCTTCACTGCCACAGACTTGCTGAGGCACTTCAAGAGTTTCTGTTGCCAATTTTCCCAAGTTTGACACAGATGTGGTGTTAGGACTAGGACTGTTTTGGCCTCTAGAGGCCGCTGTTATTTCCTTTTCATGTCGTGTTTATTTTGGCCTCTAGAGGCCGCCACTGTTCCTGTGTTTTGTGTTTGTGTTAATTGCCTAATTATCTTCACCTGTGTCCTTAATTAGTTTGTGTATTTATACCCCTGAGTTCAGTCCTCTTGTCACGGAGTCTTTGTGCTGTTATGTTTATCTCCAGTTTCCTTTGTACTGTGTTTTTTGATCTTCTTAGCTTTTGTATTTTTGCACTTTGCTTTTCTTTTGGATTTTACTCTTTGGTTTTTTTTTGTCTTTTGTTTTGCCCTGTATATAGTGTATATAGTTTAAATAAACCTTTTGATTCTTTTTCTACTTCCGCCTCACGCCTCTGCATTTGAGTCATCCCCCTGGTGGCCTAGTGGGGGTTTGCTGGATTATCACACCAACGAACCAGGTTCGAATCCCAGCAAAACCCTAACAGAAAGACTCCGTCATGACCGACTCAGCAGAGGCTGCTTCAACTGTTTACCCGGCCAACCTTCAGGGAATTATGGCAGCTTTGACACGCTTCGGAGCGACCATGGACGCTCATGGACGTACGCTCACCAGCCAACGTGAGGCCCTTGCTCGCCACGAGGAACTGCTTCAGCAAATTGGGAAAACCCTGGCACAGCTGACATCTCTGCCTGCATCTCCTGCTCCTGATCCAGCTCCCACTCCTGCTCCAGTGCCTCCTGCCATGCTGCCTTCTTCACCTCGCGAACCCAGCCTTCCTGCACCACAGAGGTATGACGGCAAGCACAGTGAGTGCCGAGAGTTCCTTACCCAGTGTCAACTCACCTTTGAGCTTCAGCCTACCACCTACACTACGGATCGCCGCAAGATTGCCTTTGTGATCACCTTATTAGCTGGTAAGGCGCGAGCCTGGGCTACTGCTATCTGGCAAAGACAGGGACCTGAGTGCTTTGATTTCCAGCTGTTTTCTGAAGAGATGCTTCGGGTCTTCGATCAGGCAGACATCAGTACCGACGCAGCCCGAAAGCTCATGTCCATCCGGCAAGGAGGAAGCGTCGCAGATTACGCCATCTCGTTCCGAACACTCGCAGCAGTAAGTGGATGGAACGAGACTGCCCTGGTGTCAGCCTTCCACCATGGTCTGTCTGACCCCATCAAGGACGGTCTGGCCTCTATTGGATGCCCAAGTGACCTCGAAACCCTCATCTCACATGCTATTCGTCTGGACAACAGGATGAGAGAACGCCACCAAGCCTTGAGCCCCCCCAGCCTCCCTACCTCTACCTGGAGACCGTCTACCTCCTTCAGTGACTGTCCAGAACCCATGCAAGTGGGTCGTACTCGCCTCTCCGCATCTGAGAGGGAGCGCAGAAGGAGGGACAAGTGCTGCATCTACTGTGGCAAGCCTGGTCACTTCCGAGCATCATGTCCCGAACTCTTGGGAAAAGGACCGCCCCGTCCAGCCGAGGGAGGGTTGTGACGGGGCCTACCCTCTCTCCCGGACTCCCTGGCCAAGGAATCTACATCCCGGTCTCCATCTCCTGGGGTGAGTCTGTCCACTCTTGTCAAGCTTTGATAGACTCAGGGGCGGCTGGGAACTTTATGGATATTCACTTCGCCCAAAGCATCAATATTCCGACTGCACCTCTTGAAGTCCCACTGTCTGTGTCTGCCCTCGATGGCCAAGCGTTAGGTGATGGAAGAGTCACCCAAGTTACTTCTCCAGTTTTCCTCCAGTCTCAAGGTCACAAGGAAGAAATATCCCTGCACCTGATTCCTTCACCTGAGTTCCCAGTTATTCTAGGCCTTCCTTGGCTTACTCGCCACAACCCTCGCATAGACTGGGTAACAAGCCAGGTTGTGGAATGGGGCCCTGCATGCCATGCCTCTTGTCTGCTCTCTAGCTCTCCTGTGTCTCCTGCCGAGCCCCCTGATCTCACCGAGTTATCTCAAGTTCCCACAGAGTACTGGGATCTCAAGGAGGTATTCAGCAAGAGCAGGGCCGCCGTTCTTCCTCCGCACCGGGCCTACGACTGTGCCATCGACTTGCTCCCTGGGACTACCCCTCCTCGTGGCAGACTGTTTTCACTCTCTCAGCCAGAACGCAAGGCCATGGAGGAATACCTCAAAGATGCCCTGGTCTCTGGGTTTATTCGACCCTCCACTTCACCTGCTGGAGCCGGCTTCTTCTTTGTCGGCAAGAAGGATGGGGGGCTCCGACCATGTATTGATTACAGGGGCCTGAATAAGATCACTGTGCGCAACCGATATCCCCTTCCGCTGATGTCCACAGCTTTCGACCTGCTCCAAGGCGCCACCGTCTTCACCAAGTTGGACCTACGGAACGCATACCACTAAGGACCTTCCACTGCGGGTGGAGAACCGCAAGCTTGCTCCTCGCTACATTGGCCCCTTCAAGGTGGTGCGCAGGGTGAACCCTGTCTCCTACCGGCTCCAGTTGCCCCGGACTCTGAGGATCAACCCCACTTTCCATGTTTCCCTGTTACGGCCCGTACTGACGTCTACGTATGCCCCTGCCCCTAGGAACCCCCCACCCCCCCGCATCTTCCAGGGGCAGACTGTGTTCACTGTGAATCGCCTGCTTGACTCCCGCCGGGTCCGCGGCGGGTTGCAATATCTGGTGGACTGGGAGGGCTATGGTCCTGAGGAGCGCTGCTGGGTTCCTGCTCGGGATGTCCTTGATAAAGAACTATGTCGGGACTTCCATTCGGCCCATCCGGATCGCCCTGGGAACGTCAGGAGACGCTCCTAGAGGGGGGGGGTCCTGTTAGGACTAGGACTGTTTTGGCCTCTAGAGGCCGCTGTTATTTCCTTTTCATGTCGTGTTTATTTTGGCCTCTAGAGGCCGCCACTGTTCCTGTGTTTTGTGTTTGTGTTAATTGCCTAATTATCTTCACCTGTGTCCTTAATTAGTTTGTGTATTTATACCCCTGAGTTCAGTCCTCTTGTCACGGAGTCTTTGTGCTGTTATGTTTATCTCCAGTTTCCTTTGTACTGTGTTTTTTGATCTTCTTAGCTTTTGTATTTTTGCACTTTGCTTTTCTTTTGGATTTTACTCTTTGGTTTTTTTTTGTCTTTTGTTTTGCCCTGTATATAGTGTATATAGTTTAAATAAACCTTTTGATTCTTTTTCTACTTCCGCCTCACGCCTCTGCATTTGAGTCATCCCCCTGGTGGCCTAGTGGGGGTTTGCTGGATTATCACACCAACGAACCAGGTTCGAATCCCAGCAAAACCCTAACATGTGGTCTGCTCAAATTTGAAGTTCATGGTAAAATCACAAATGTGCATATGCACATTGTCACAAAAACGTGTGGAACACATTCTCCCACGTACAATGCTGTCCTTTCATCCCTACACAGGAGATTCCACACCTTAGCCTCCAAGAACAACAGTCATTCACAAATGGCCTCATGTGACTCCAGCAATTCTAACTACCCCAAACGAGTGTCGTTACGACAGAATGGAGCACTAATGAAGCTGACTCCAAAGACTTTGGCTACATCCACACGACAACGGCAACGAGATGTTATTAAAAAAATATTGCATCCACATGGGCAACGGATCAGTAAAATATCAGGTCCATATGGCAACGCAACGCTTGCTGAAAACGATGCAATACACATGCCACACCTCTAGGGGCGCTGTAAGACGGTCCCTTCGGAGACACCAGAACAATAGAAGTAGTAAGGACGCATGCGCATAAACTATTATGCGCAAGACTTCATATTAGCCACAAAGTCAGAAAAATCTGTTCGTAAAATTACATTATAATGACCAAATACAATGAAAAGTATTTTTCCAGTCTCACCTGTGAAAGGTAATCCCATGTGATCTCGTTTGGATGGCGAACCTGTTGGTACAGTTAAACGCAGCACATGAATGAGGCATCTTTATTCTCCGCTTTGACCCATCCAATATGGCGGCGAGGATGACGTATGATTCGACGTGGAAGGCGGCGTCTTTAATGGTCCGGAATAAATTGAATGCTACACGTTGATGGATTAATTTGTTCTTCTACACCTTTTTTGAGGAATGTATTGTAGGACTTAAACCAACATCTGAAGAGGTGAGATCGCTCCTTTTTTTCCCTATTTTTGCTGGCGGGATTGACTCTGCCCTAAGAGCTATTCTCTCTCTCTCTCTCTCTCTCTCTCTCTCTCTCTCACTTTGCACCATTACACAATAAATATTCACAGTGAAAATATTTTGTAAGCGCGTTTCATGAACCAAGTTATAGGATTTGTTGACAACTCGCATCGAGTTCGTGACACTTCTACCCGGCGTGAAGTACATGTGGTTGTGACGTCATCGTAAACAAATCCGTTCTACTCATCCAGATGACTTCTCAACGGCGCCGTTGCCAGATCTTTCCACTCTGGAACCCGTTCTCAAAAGATTTCGTTTTGGGGCACCCAAAACGCCAGTGCCGTGTGGACACCAGGCCGAAACGATAAACAATTGTATCGGATTCACCTGAATCCGTTGCCGTGTGGACAGGGCCTCAGACCACCTCCTCTGACAACTTAACAATATTGGTCTTGACTACAACTCTAGTCATCATTGGCTGTCCATCGCTAGGGATGATGACTGCTTCATTAGGATGCGCAGAAACACAGAGTGCTAAGGTTCAGTTTTATGGACAGAAAGCACGATAAAACTTTGCAAGGAACAAAAAAAATAAATAACAGGATATAAATAGCTTAGACAAAACAGGTGAACATATGAGGTGTGATCAAAAAGTTCTGAGGCTGCTCCTATTGCAAATGAACAGAGTGCAGCACAGTCATATTCATGCAGCAATAGTAAGGAATAACTCTCCTTACATTAATGGTACTTAGCAGATGCTTTTATCCCAGAGCAACATACAATGTACCCACAGCAGTCTGGGAAGCAGTTGGGGGTTAGGTGCCTTGCTCAAAGGCATTTCAGCCATTCCTGCTGGTCCAGAGAATCAAACCTGCAATCTCTTGATCCCAAAGCTGTTTCTCTAATCATTAGGCCATGGCTTCCCAGCCTTCTGGAGGTTCTGATGTTGACAGCACAACATCATGCAGCATACTGACTCTCATGAGTCAGTATGCCACGTGATGTCACGCTGTCAACATCGGAACCTGTGTTACATATGTTTTTGTTACAATCTGCACATGCACATTTGCCATTTTACACAGAGAGCAAACATCAAATTTTGTCTCTTAGTCAAACTCGGGAAATGGTGCAAGAGACCCTTGAAATGCCTCATGAGCCAAACCCTTGAAAATGTCCAAGAAATTGAGCACTCTGTGCATCAGAATCATCGGATCTTCCTGATTTCTGCCACTCTTGAAGTGTGAATGCCAGTCAGAACACCTTGCACAGCCCATTGCTTCACTGCCACAGGCTTGCTGAGGCACTTCAAGAGTTTCTGTTGCCAATTTTCCCAAGTTTGACACAGATGTGGTCTGCTCAAATTTGAAGTTCATGGTAAAATCACAAATGTGCATATGCACATTGTCACAAAAACGTGTGGAACACATTCTCCCACGTACAATGCTGTCCTTTCATCCCTACACAGGAGATTCCACACCTTAGCCTCCAAGAACAACAGTCATTCACAAATGGCCTCATGTGACTCCAGCAATTCTAACTACCCCAAATGAGTGTCGTTACGACAGAATGGAGCACTAACGAAGCTGACTCCAAAGACTTTGTCACACCCTGGAGCACTAAAGAAACAATGACATCAGTGGCCTTGATAATGACTCCACAGAGGTTAAATACCTGGATACTCATGCCAGCTGGTTAGACGAGCCCAATTTAGGCCCTGTCCACACAGCAACGGATTCAGGTGACTCCGATACAATTGCTTATTGTTTAGGCCTGGCGTCCACACGGCACCGGCGTTTTGGGTGCCCAAAATGCAATCTTTTTGAGAACGGGTTCCAGAGTGGAAAGATCTGGCAATGTTGCCATTGTGAAGTTGTCTGGATGAGTAGAACGGATTTGTTTACGATGACGTCACAACCACATGACTGTCAGTGCTTCACGCCGGGTAGAAGTGTAACGAACTCGATGCGAGTTGTCAACAAATCCTATAACTTGGTTCATGAAACGCGCTTACAAAATATTTTCACTGTGAATATTTATTGTGTAATGGTGCAAAGTGAGAGAGAGAGAGAGAGAGAGAGAGAGAGACTGTGCCCTTAGGGCAGAGTCAATCCCGCCAGCAAAAATAGGGAAAAAAAAGGAGCGATTTCACCTCTTCAGATGTTGGTTTAAATCCTACAATACATTCCTCAAAAAGGGCGTAGAAGAGCAAATTAATCCATCAACGTGTAGCATTCAATTTATTCCGGACCATTAAAGACGCCGCCTTCCGCGTAGAATCATACGTCATCCTCGCCGCCATATTGGATAGGTCAAAACGGAGAATAAAGATTCATGTGCTGCGTTTAACTGTACCAACAGGTTTGCCGTCCAAACGAGATCACATGGGATTACCTTTCACAGGTGAGACTGGAAAAATTACTTTTCATTGTATTTGGTCATTATAATGTAATTTTATGAACAGATTTTCCTGACTTTGTGGCTAATATGAAGTCTCGCGTATAATAGTTTATGCGCATGCGTCCTTACTTCTTCTATTGTTCTGGTTTCTCCGAAGGGACCGTCTTACAGCGCCCCTAGAGGTGTGGCATGTGTATTGCATCGTTTTCAGCAAGCGTTGCGTTGCCATACGGACCTGATATTTTACTGATCATTGCCCATTTGGACGCGATATATTTTTAAATAACATCTCGTTGCCGTTGTCGTGTGGATGTAGCCTTTGTCACACCCTGGAGCACTAAAGAAACAATGACATCAGTGGCCTTGATAATGACTCCACAGAGGTTAAATACCTGGATACTCATGCCAGCTGGTCAGACGAGCCCAGTTTAGGCAGTCAAGCTGAAGAAGTGAACCGATGAAGCCTCTTGGATGAGAGGTCAAACATCTTCAAAGACTTAAAACCAAGTCCAGTTGCGTTTGATTTAATTTCCTTGAACGCAATTTCGTGTAACGCAGGTTTTAATGTTTATCAGCATGACATCACTCAGCATACTGACTCATGAAAGTTGCTGCTCACTCCGACTGAATGCGCATGACTGCACTGCACTCCGTTCCTTCACAACAGGAACAGTCTTGGAACTTTTTGGTCACTCCTCATAGTTGGTCACAACAAGCAAAAGCACACAACAGCTGTCACCATGGAAACACTGCTTCTGAGTTTGTGAGGAAGATATGTTGTTAATGAATGTGAATTTTGGGGAAGTCATGGCCAAATGGTTAGAGAAACAGCTTTGGGACCAAAAAGGTCACTGGTTCAATTCCCTGAGGTACCTTGAGCAAGGTACCTAACCCCTAACTGCTCCGGCAAGTGTGGTGGTGTACCTTGTGTCTGATTAGCCAAAGAAAAACTGATGATTTGATTATCAGTTTGGGCAAGAACATGGCCATGATAAATAATAAAAAAAAAAATGTATGTGAATTACATACACAAAATTTTTGCGTTGTGTATTGGCTGGACTGTGAAGCGGTTTTCTTTCGTCTAGACTCGGCAGGTGGATGAAGGAAAAGAGATGTGTTTCATAAGTGTAGCAGTCTTAGGAGAAGTCATGTGATCAGATCACTGAGCCTCGTAATGTAATATATAATAAGTACAGAAGTGGACCGAGAACCGAGTACTAATCCCAGAGGAGTCCCTATAACGAGGATGTGATGTAATAAAACTGAACCTCTCCAGGCTACATGGAAATCTTTCACTTTCTCCAATATCTCGCCCCTCAGAAACATACTTGGATCTCAGTTTTAAATCATGGCTTTTTGAATAAAAAGGAAGCATCGTAGTTTGGGATAGAGTTTGGGAAATTTTGGTAGATGTTTCAGCTTTTTTCCCTTCTCTGTCTCCACTGTGGAGATTTTTTTTTTTTTTTTCTGATCAGTTTTGGTGACATTGTGATGATTTCTGTTGCTCGCTCAGTCCAAGGATAAATGGATCCTGAATAATTAATCATCTGGCTCATTCATTTTTAATCGCAGAGCGCTCTTAGTCCCTTTAAGGTGCCATGTGAAATATGACAGAGACAGCAAGCCGTGCTGGAGGGTGATCTTCAGAAGCACTCATGCGTTATCAACACTTACTTAGAACCCGATTGTATTGGTAGCTTCAGAGAGAGTGTGTTATATAAAAGCTTATGCAGTATCCATATTATCAAAAGTTTGGAGCAAGTCAATGAACAGAAAAAAAAGACCAAAAAATCCGTAGCTGAACAAACAGCATCATTTAAACCTCGTCGTCTTATGTGGACGTCCATGTGAGTCAAGTTCATGCTAGCAAGTGACGAGTCACTCATGCCACTGGCAGTTTGTCTCTTGTGGGCGTGGATGTAGTCAAAATGTACAGCCTACATTTTAATCCCACCACACGCCACCATAAGGTCATACCTAACCTGCATAGTCTTGAGGAAATCTCAGTTCAAATTGTCATCAGTAGAAAATAAACACCATCTGTCATTTAATCGCTTGCTTGTGTGAGTGTAAGGTGAGAGTCGTGAGTAATATCTCCTTTTTGTCTTCTTTTTTTTTTCTTTTCCTCTAGTCATGTGTGCTCAAGGTCTGCAGGCGAAGGATAAGACGGGTTCGAGTGACCCGTACGTCACTGTGCAAGTGGGCAAAACCAAGCGCAGGACCAAGACTATCTTCGGCAACCTGAACCCCATCTGGGACGAGAAGTTCCTCTTGTGAGTTTATTCACTTCCTGTATTTACTACCAATCACATGACACTGCTTAACCAATCAGAATATATGTGAGAAATGTAAAGCATCTGCCTTATGACAGGAGGTGTGGCCTCTGTATCTGTCAGTTCTATTAAAGTAGGTGTGGCCACTGTACCTGTCAGTTCTACTGAAGGAGGTGTGGCCACTGTGTTTGTCAGTTCAATTTAAGGAGGTGAGACCTCTGTATCTGTCAGTTCTATGAAAGAGGTGTGGCCACTGTGTCTGTCAGTTCTACTAAAGGAGGTGTGGCCTCTGTATCTGTCAGTTCTATGAAAGAGGTGTGGCCACTGTGTCTGTCAGTTCTACTAAAGGAGGTGTGGCCTCTGTATCTGTCAGTTCTATGAAAGAGGTATGGCCATTGTGTCTGTCAGTTCCACTAAAGGAGGTGTGGCCTCTGTATCTGTCAGTTCCACTAAAGGAGGTGTGGCCTCTATACTTGTGAATCATTCTAATGGAGGCCTCTGTATCTGTCAGTTCCACTAAAGGAGGTGTGGCCACAGTGTCTGTCAGTTCTACTAAAGGAGGTGTGGCCTCTGTATCTGTCAGTTCTATGAAAGAGGTGTGGCCATTGTGTCTGTCAGTTCCACTAAAGGAGGTGTGGCCTCTGTATCTGTCAGTTCCACTAAAGGAGGTGTGGCCTCTATACTTGTGAATCATTCTAATGGAGGCCTCTGTATCTGTCAGTTCCACTAAAGGAGGTGTGGCCTCTGTATCTGTCAGTTCCACTAAAGGAGGTGTGGCCTCTGTATCTGTCAGTTCCACTAAAGGAGGTGTGGCCTCTGTATCTGTCAGTTCCTCTAAAGAAGGTGTGGCCTCTGTATCTGTCAGCTCTACTAAAGGTGGTGCGGCCTCTGTATCTGTCAGTTCCACTAAAAGAGGTGTGGCCTCTCTACTTGTCAATCATTCTAATGGAGGCGTGGCCTCTGTATCTGTCATTTATAGGAAAGGGAATTGTTGACATAGGTGGCACGGTGGTGTAGTGGGTTAGCGCTGTCGCCTCACAGCAAGAAGGTCCGGGTTCGAGCCCCGGGGCCGGTGAGGGCCTTTCTGTGCGGAGTTTGCATGTTCTCCCCGTGTCCATGTGGGTTTCCTCCGGGTGCTCCGGTTTCCCCCACAGTCCAAAGACATGCAGGTTAGGTTAACTGGTGACTCTAAATTGACCGTAGGTGCGAATGTGAATGGTTGTTTGTCTCTATGTGTCAGCCCTGCGATGATCTGGTGACTTTGTCCAGAGTGTACCCCGCCTCTCGCCTATAGTCAGCTGGGATAGGCTCCAGCTCGCCTGTGATCTTGGACAGGATAAGCGGCTGCAGATAATGGATGGATGGAATTGTTGCCATTGTTTTGATGGGAAAATGCATCTCAAATAAATTCTCTCCCTCTGAAGAAATATACAATTTAATATATGAGGTTCTTAAAGATCTGTGATAATTCTACGCATTTATTTTTAATCTTTCTAAAGCAAGAATATCTTGCACGCCCACAATCCAAGTGTGATGTGATCGAGGTTCATTCTTACATTCTCTGGTTTCTCCCTCGAGGCCAGAAGTCTCGCTTCTTTTCATATTCCCTGATGGAAAATGCAAATCACATACACCATCACTGAAGCATCATTCCAGTGCTGTGTGTGTGTGTGTGTGTCATTTTATTTATATTTTAAAATAAGAAAATGATATATTAAATATTTATAAACATAATATTTATTCAATCATTCATACATCCAGTCGTGACGTTTCACCACATTTACTGTAATGAGTTAAAGAGACTCCGTTCATCATCATCTCCATGCGTATTTCTTCTACTGTCATGATTATTGACGCATTGAGGTCATCGCCAGTCACGTGCCTGATGCAAGCACAGCGGAATATGCATGCACACACACACACACACACACACACACACACACACAAAAGAATATATCACACATGAAAAGAGTAAAAGTGAAATGAAGAGTGATTTCTTTTCCTTGTAATTAATATGATTTCTGTTAAAATTACCGGCTTTCAAAAACAAATGACATGAAATAGCAACATGAAAGTGATGTACCGGGCCGTATTCAGAGCTTCTTTAAACATTTAGTGAGCAGATCCACAGAACCACAATATTTCACCCTGACAGATATGTTTTTAGGGCTGTAAATAAACACATAAATAATATCTAATGCAGTTTTAACAAACAAAAATGTGAGATTATAGAAAATAATAAATCATATAAATAATTCACACATCTCCAAATCTCTAAATTTCTACATTTGTGTACTGACGAGGACGACACTGTTACATTAAAGATGAAACAGGATCTGAAATGACTTATCCAGGTGGTGTGTGTGTGTGTGTGTGTGTGTGTGTGTGTGTGTGTGTGTGTGTGTGTGTGTGTGTAAGTCAATTTGCCTTCTTCACATTTCATTACTATTCTATTCATCAAAACTAATACTCCATTTGTTTAATTGACTTTTATTTTTATGCTAATTTGCATCAGGTTGTACACCAGGCTTCACCCAGAACATGATCTCCTTCGTATCAGTTTGCATTTTTTCATCCCATGCTGTTAGTTTTTGCTGAAAGCAAGTGTTTGGTTTAAAAAGTGAAGATCTTCTGTTTCTACTTAAGAAACACTCGGTGTGAATGATGAGCAGGAAACACTCGTGATCTGAGAGTCGATCAGAACATCAACTGAACATCCAGCACCTGCGTAACAGAATACGGAGAATGAAGGAAATGATTTGCGCACCATTTGATTTCTCTTTCGTGCGTTAGTTTCTGGTTTATATCGCGAACTCTGAATGCAGCTCTTTAAAACAAGTTTAAAATAAAACCTGATAGAAGTTCACAGGATTGAAGATAAATGACTGAAGGCTTCTATAACATACAGTACATGCTAAGACTTAGAGGAGTGAAGAAACCTAAAGGGAGCAGAGAAACATGAACGGAGTATTGCGAGTTGAAAAAGAAAGAAAGAAAGAAAGAAAGAAAGAAAGAAAGAAAGAAAGAAAGAAAGCCATGCTCTATAAATAATTATTGCTAAACAGCCACAAGTACAATTAGGTCCATATATATTTGGACACTGACACAAATTTTGGTTTTTTTACCTGTTTACTGAAACATATTCAGGTTATAGTTATATAATGGACATGGACATAAAGTCCAGACTTTCAGCTTTCATTTGAGGGTATCCACATTAAAATTGGATGAAGGGCTTAGGACAGGGGTGGGCAAACTTTTTGGCTCAGGGGCCACGTTGACTTTTGAAATTTGCCAGGCGGGCCGGGCCAACACCAAATTCATACATATCGAACATAAACCGGAAAAGCTTTAGTGTTATTGTAAGGCCTTCACTGACAGAGACCCAAATGCAGATCAGATTGACATTTATTTTAGTTCTCAGTCAACAAAGGCAGAGCAGAAAAATGCTTGCAGTTCAATAGATTGGCACTGGATCCATCCAGAAAAGTGACACACACACACACACACACACACACACACACACACACACACACACACACACACACACACACACACACGTGACAGTAAGAAAAGTAGCACACTTAATTCTTAAATTACATCTTTGAGCTGCCAGGATGGGTAGGATGCCAGTGTATTTGTATATTTGTATCATTTTATACATACAACTAAATTGCATCTCATTAAATTGAACTAAATTACATATCAGTACATATCATTTTTGTACATTTCACTGAACTCGTAGATTTACACCTGAGTGTTTTTTTTTAACCATCCACTTCCAGCCTGCCAGTACAACCAACCACCATTAGTAGGAGAGGCACCACACCATTCCAAAATGTTTGCAGTTCAACAGTTTGGGTACCACACCATGCCAACATGTTTGCAGTTCAACAGTTTGGGTACCACACCATGCCAACATGTTTGCAGTTCAGTGGTTTGGGTACCACACCATTCCAAAATGTTTGCAGTTCAACAGTTTGGGTACCACACCATGCCAACATGTTTGCAGTTCAACAGTTTGGGTACCACACCATGCCAACATGTTTGCAGTTCAGTGGTTTGGCACTGGATCCATCCAGCCCACAAAATCAAACAAAACAGCTCAAGAAAGCAAAAAAAAACTCCAAACTGGTTTTCAGGTTCAAAGTCACTCACTGAAATATTTCCAGTCCTCAAAAAATCAAAACACAGGTTCCAAACAGGTTTTCATATTCCAAAAGGCCACTCATAGATCAGAATGACCTCCACAGGCAAAAGTCCAGGAACAGATATAAGCAGAAGCAAGGTCAGCTGCTCATAATACACCTATAATAGCAGACATGGACATAAATGAGGGGCGGAGCCGACACCCAAAAGCACATGGTACTTAAAAACAAACCCAAGCACTACAGCAGCCACCCACTACAACCAAAATTACTAAGAGTTATACTTTTTATATTATTATGTCTGTAAACATGTGACTACCATCTTATTACAGCTCCAACATAGTTTTAAAAAGAGAAAGTGTTAATACTCACATTCACTCAGCAACCGCTGAGCTGTATTCGTCCGTGCTTGCGCTGACTGGTTGTTAGCATAATTAGCATGCTTGGAGGAAAAGTGCCGTTTGATGTTATATTCCTTTAAAACTGCAACAGTTTCTTTGCAAATAAGGCATACAGCCTTTGATCGGACTTCAGCAAAAAAATATTTAGTTGTCCATTCTTTATTGAACACCCTGCACTCACTGTCCACTTTTTTTTTAGGACCACTCATTGTAAAGTTTTATCCTGTGTTCTCGAGATCATCAGTGGCACGGGCGCCAGAATGACTTCCATGGCATGCGCTGCACCACTCTGCAAATGTAATCTCGCGTGAATACGACTGACTGGAAAGACGGATCTCTAGAACACCTGTCTATGTGATAACACTGACGCTTATAGTTTATAGATCTGCTCAATCGTGTTTATATGATTGTCTTCCGCGGGCCGGATTAAAAACACCAACGGGCCGGATGTGGCCCGTGAGCCATAGTTTGCCCACCTCTGGTTTAGGAGTTTCAGCTCCTAAACATGTGCCACCCTGTTTTTAAAGGGACCAAAAGTAATTGGACAATTGACTCAAAGGCTATTTCATGGGCAGGTGTGGGCAATTCCTTCGTTATGTCATTCTCAATTAAGCAGATAAAAGGCCTGGAGTTGATTTGAGGTGTGGTGCTTGCATTTGGAAGATTTTGCTGTGAAGAAAACATGCGGTCAAAGGAGCTCTCCATGCAGGTGAAACAAGCCATCCTTAATCTGCGAAAACAGAAAAAAATCATCTGAGAAATTGCTACAATATTAGGAGTGGCAAAATCTACAGTTTGGTACATCCTGAGAAAGAAAGAAAGCACTGGTGAGCTCATCAATGCAAAAAGACCTGGACGCCCACAGAAGTCAACAGTGGTGGATGATCGCAGAATAATTTCCATGGTGAAGAGAAACCCCTTCACAACAGTCAACCAAGTGAACAACACTCTCCAGGAGGTAGGCGTATCAATATCCAAATCTACCATAAAGAGAAGACTGCATGAAAGTAAATACAGAGGGTTCACTGCACGGTGCAAGCCACTCATAAGCCTCAAGAATAAAAAGGCTAGATTGGACTTTGCTAAAAAACATCTAAAAAAGCCAACACAGTTCTGCAAGAACATTCTTTGGACAGATGAAACCAAGATCAACCTCTACCAGAATGATGGAAAGAAAAAAGTATGGCGAAGGCGTGGTACAGCTCATGATCCAAAGCATACCACGTCATCTGTAAAATACGGCGGAGGCAGTGTGATGGCTTGGGCATGCATGGCTGCCAGTGGCACTGGGTCACTAGTGTTTATTGATGATGTGACACAGGACAGAAGCAGCCGGATGAATTCTGAGGTATTCAGAGACATACTGTGTGCTCAAATCCAGCCAAACTGATTGGTCGACGTTTCATAATACAGATGGACAATGACCCAAAACATAAAGCCAAAGCAACCCAGGAGTTTATTAAAGCAACGAAGTGGAATATTCTTGAATGGCCAAGTCAGTCACCTGATCTCAACCCAATTGAGCAGCATTTCACTTGTTAAAGACTAAACTTCAGACAGAAAGGCCCACAAACAAACAGCAACTGAAAACCACTGCAGTAAAGGCCTGGCAGAGCATTAAAAAGGAGGAAACACAGTGTCTGGTGATGTCCATGCATTCAAGACTTCAGGCAGTCATTGCCAACAAAGGGTTTTCAACCAAGTATTAGAAATGAACATTTTATTTACAATTATTTAATTTGTCCAATTACTTTTGAGCCCCTGAAATGAAGGGATTGTGTTTAAAAAATGCTTTAGTTCCTCACATTTTTATGCGATCATTTTGTTCAACCCACTGAATTAAAGGTGAAAGTCTGAACTTCAACTGCATCTGAATTGTTTTGTTCAAAATTCATTGTGGTAATGTACAGAACCAAAATTAGAAAAATGTTGCCTCTGTCCAAATATTTATGGACCTAACTGTGCATACTGGCAGTTTGCATAGAGTAACTGACTGCCATTGTTTTACTGCATTCAGAAAAAAAGACCTTTAATTTCTCTAAGCTTCTGTAACTGTCAGTTCTACTGAAGGAGGCGTGACTTCAGATCTGTCTTACTAAAGGAGGTGTGTCCTCTGTATCTGTCAGTTCTACTAAAGGAGGTGTGACTTCTATATGTGTTAGTTCAATTAAAGGAGGTGTGGCTTCTGTATCTGTCAGTTCAATTCAAGGAGGTGTGACTTCTGATCTGTCTTACTAAAAAAGGTGTGGCCTCAGTATCTGCAAGTTCTACTAAAGGAGGTGTGACTTCTATATGTGTCAGTTCAATTCAAGGAGGCGTGACTTCTGATCTGTCTTACTAAAGGAGGTGTGGCCTCTGTATCTGCAAGTTCTACTAAAGGAGGCGTGACTTCTATATGTGTCAGTTCAATTCAAGGAGGCGTGATTTCTGATCTGTCTTACTAAAGGAGGTGTGGCCTCTGTATCAGTCAGTTCAATTAAAGGAGGCGTGACTTCTGTATCCGTCTCACTAAAGGAGGTGTGGCCTCTGTATCTGTCAGTTCTAGTAAAGGAGGTGTGACTTCTATATATGTTAGTTCAATTAAAGGAGGCGTGACTTCAGATCTGTCTTACTAAAGGAGGTGTGGCCTCTGTATCAGTCAGTTCAATTAAAGGAGGCGTGACTTCTGTATCCGTCTCACTAAAGGAGGTGTGGCCTCTGTATCTGTCAGTTCTACTAAAGGAGGTATGACTTCTATATGTGTTAGTTCAATTAAAGGAGGTGTGGCTTCTGTATCTGTTAGTTCAATTCAAGGAGGCGTGACTTCTGTATCTGTCTTACTAAAGGAGGTGTGGCCTCTGTATCAGTCAGTTCAAGTAAAGGAGGCGTGACTTCTGTATCTGTCTCACTAAAGGAGGTGTGGCCTCTGTATCTGTCAGTTCTACTAAAGAAGGTGTGGCTTGTGTATGTGTTAGTTCAATTAAAGGAGGTGTGGCCTCTGTATCTGTCAGATCAATTAAAGGAGGCTTGACTTCTGTATTTGTCTCACTAAAGGAGGTGTGGCCTCTGTACGTGCCAGTTCAGTTAAAGGAGGCGTGGCTTCTGTATCTGTCTTACTAAAGGAGGTGTGGCCTCTGTGTCAGTTTGTCTAAAGGAGGTGTGGCCTCTCTATATGTCAGTGTGACTAAAGGAGGCATTGCCTCTGTATGTGTCAGTTCTACTAAAGGAGGTGTGGCCTCTGTATGTGTAAGTTTGACGAAAGGAGGTGTGGCCTCATTTAAATGTAGATCTGTTTTATACTGGAAGAAAGTCAGATTATCTGAAATCTGAACTGATCGCTGTATGAGCTCGGTATGATTAGCCTTCACTGTTCATCTCAGTGGTTAGATTAAATTTTGATAAAGCCGTCTGCCAAACCAAAAAACACAAATATAAAAAGATAAACAGAAAGAGATTATTGTTAGAGTGGATTTATCAGTTCTTTCCTTGCAGCCAGTGCATCCCACACACTCTTCTCCTTTCATTCCTCTCTTTAATCTCTGGAGAAAATCCGATCTTTGGCTCTGAAATGGCGTTCCGTATTTATGCCGCTCTGTGAGTCCAGTAAAACTCATTCCGCTTCAGGTGTCAGAAAGCTGCTGTCCTTAATCACAGGTGGTTTTAATTTAAAGTTTTAATGAAAACATTAATTGCTGCCAGGGCAGGAGGAGAGCGGTGGATAGAAATAAACGACCAAATGAGAATGCAACTGTTTCTTTTATTTGGTCGCGTCTATTTTGATTAGTCAGTGAATGAGGTTTACTTTCCTACCATGAAAATCCACTTCACACTGCAAAAAATGGCCTTTGAAAAATAAGAAATAAAAGATTAAAACAAAGCATATTTGCTTGAATCAGGTGAAAAAAATCTGCCAATGGAACTAGTCAAATTTGACTTGGTAAGATTTATTAAAGTAAGATGAAAACTCTAACCTGTTTTTAGATGAAATAATTCCAAAATAAGATTGGGCAACTTATTATGCGAGATCTGATTAACTCAAAATAATCAAAATAGTTCTTATAACAAGATCGTACTTCTTACATTTAGCCATTCAAGTCATTTTTTATTGATTTCATTTTAAGGGTATTTCACTTCAATTCATGACAAAGTCTTAGCAGTAAAAACTGAATTTAAGATAAATATACTAATATTAGGATTGTTAAATTCTACAACTAAGCATTGCTAGCTTAAAAGATTCTCCTTTTGTGGCCTGTAATTAGTAAAATACTCTAGATATGAGACCAGAGACTATCTTGAATCAAGTTGACGACACGTGTAGCATTGCAACAAGTTTTTTTTTTTCCCATTTCAACATTCAAACATTAAAACATCTCTTAAGATTCCACTTCCCCAGGACCTCAGGCACCAAATAAATAAATAAATAAATAAATAAAAAGTCTACGCATTCTGACTTACAGTGCTTACACAATGCCAAAGCAACAGTGCATTTTGGGGGCACTGACTATTCATGTGTACGAGGGGTTTACAAGATCAGGCACAAAAAACAAACAAACAAACAAACAAACAAACAAACAAACAAACAAACAAACAAAAAAAAAACACTGAACTTAACTCACAGCATTCCAAAAAGCCCTCACTAAACCGCCCTCCACTCACTCATAGCCTTTTTGAAGGCACGTGTCTGGTCTAGAGTCTGTACAGCATCTAGAAGGAGCTCACTCTGAATGACTGAGAAAACAGTCGCAGTAAACTTAGGATCTGTAAGGTGGAGTTGAACTGTAATGAAAGATTCAAAGATTTCAGTAAAGTTCATTTATTCCCAAAACAAGCATACTTTGTTTTTGTTTTTTTCTTGAAACAAGATGAACTGCATTTGACAAATGTCCAAAATGTACTTACTTGTTTGTGGTTGGTTGAAGAGAGCAACTGGACTTGCTTGAATGATTCTTGAAGACGTTTCTCCTCTCGTCCGAAAGGCTTCCTCAGTTCTGTCTGTCTAATAGGGAGTATCCAGTATTTATCCTCTCATGGATCATCATAGAATCCGAATCAGAATGCTGATGGCTGCATTGTAGGTGGCTGATAAAAGATGTCTTAGACACCCACCTCTGTTCAATGATGGTCGTTCCAGGTTGACAAAAATGAACGATCCTCTCTGGCTGTCTGCCAGTTTTCTGGAAGTCCTCTCATACTCCCGCACCAGCCTTTAGGATGAGAGGCGAAACGTTTTCAAGGATCGTTCAAGCAAGTCCAGTTGATCTCTTCAACCAACCACAGATTACTATATACCTGGACGACTGAGTTTCTTCACAGATATGTTTCTACGCACTTTGGGATGAGATCCCTTCGACTGGTGCGGGAGTATGCGAGGACTTCCAGAAAACTGGCAGACAGCCAGAAAGGATCATTCATTTTTGTCAACCTGGAACGACCATCATTGAACAGAGGTGGGTGTCTAAGACATCTTTTATCAGCCACCTACAATGCAGCCATCAGCATTCTGATTCAGATTCTATGATGATCCATGAGAGGATAAATACTGGATACTCCCTATTAGACAGACAGAACTGAGGAAGCCTTTAGGATGAGAGGCGAAACGTTTTCAAGAATCGTTCAAGCAAGTCCAGTTGCTCTCTTCAACCAACCACAGATTTCTATGTACCTGGATGACTGAGTTTCTTCACAGATATACTTACTTGTTTAAAAAAAAAAAACTTGTTTTATTTTCAAAGGTGCTCCAAATAAGACTTTTTCAAGACATTTTGTCTATACAAGATTTTCAAGATGGACTGTCTAAAAACTAGCCTTTCTAGCTAAATGAGGTTTTGCTTGTTGGGCAATTATGTCTTATAATAAGGGTGGCTCGATGTTTTGACTTGAAAATAGACAAATAAACTTCCTAAGATTTTTATTTTTTTTGCAGTGCAGAAAGACAGCATGAGGGTTTGATATCCGAAAGAAGGATTTCAGTGCTCATGCAGGATTTCAGTGCTCATAGTCAGGCCATCAGTGCTCATAGTCAGGATATCAGTGCTCATAGTCAGGACATCAGTGCTCATAGCCAGGATTTCAGTGCTCATAGCCAGGATTTCAGTGCTCATAGCCAGTATTTCAGTGCTCATAGTCAGGACATCAGTGCTCATAGCCAGTATTTCAGTGCTCATAGTCAGGACATCAGTGCTCATAGTCAGGATTTCAGTGCTCATAGTCATTACATCAGTGCTCATAATCAGGATTTCAGTGCTCATAGTCAGGCCATCAGTGCTCATAGTCAGGATTTCAGTGCTCATAGTCATTACATCAGTGCTCATAATCAGGATTTCAGTGCTCATAGTCAGGACATTAGTGCTCATAGTCAGGATTTCAGTGCTCATAGTCATTACATCAGTGCTCATAGTCAGGACATCAGTGCTCATAGCCAGGATTTCAGTGCTCATAGCCAGGATTTCAGTGCTCATAGCCAGGATTTCAGTGCTCATAGCCAGTATTTCTTTTTTTTTTCCAAACCTCACTCAAAATTCCTCCCAGATTCTTAAACATTTCACTGATTTTATTTTCTCTCATGTGCAAATGTTGCTAAATACCAATCAGCTGTAATTTGTTAATCACATTCATGGCACATTTACATGTAGGCACACACACACACACACACACACACACACACACACACACACACACACACAAAACCCTCTGTAAAACTCATAGGAACAGTGTGCACTAAATCTAACAGCTATTGACGCATGTTGGCTCACATTGACACAGACGCAGGTTTTCTCTTATTCCTACAGTGTTTCTCACTTTTTTTGTCTTTATTTCTCTCTCTCTCTGTTTCTCTCTTGGCCTTTTCCAGTCTTTTTTCATCCTTTCCCTTTTTTCATATCTTCATGTCTATTTCTCTTTCATCTCAGAAGAAAAAAAATGTGATGATAACAAGCTGTGTTTGGAAGCTTGTACACAAACAAACACACTTTTTGTGTAAAGTGACTATTACTCTTGATACATTGTGGAAAAGTTAGAAAAGTTTGCCGCCACTCTGACAGCATGTCTTCGTGAGAATTTGGCATTGTCAGCACCACGGATAGCAACCAAGATAGCACTGTCAGCACCATGGACAGCGACAAAAAAAGTCACCGTGCACAGTGAACATGGACAGAAGCAGCGTCTGCAATGGACGAGTCCCACCTGCAAATCAGAATCAATAAAGGAAATGATTCAGTGCCCAACAAACAGATTAAGGAAAAGACAAAAACTGATCATCTAAATGAGGGTCAAACCCAGAACAGCATGAACACAATTAAAAAGGCTCAAATGTCATCAGTGGGAAGCTGGGAACGGGACTTTGTAAGTAAGTAAGTAAGTAAAATTTATTTATAAAGCACATTTAAACACAGCTACCACTGACGAAAGTGCTGGGCAGAATAATAATACAGTAATCATAATAATAATAAATGAGCATTTAGTAATAATAAATAAAAGACAGGGGCAGCACGGTGGTGTAGTGGTTAGCGCTGTCGCCTCACAGCAAGAAGGTCCGGGTTCGAGCCCTGTGGCCGGTGAGGGCCTTTCTGTGTGGAGTTTGCATGTTCTCCCCGTGTCCGCGTGGGTTTCCTCTGGGTGCTCCGGTTTCCCCCACAGTCCAAAGACATGCAGGTTAGGTTAACTGGTGACTCTAAATTGAGCGTAGGTGTGAATGTGAGTGTGAATGGTTGTCTGTGTCTATGTGTCGGCCCTGTGATGACCTGGCGACTTGTCCAGGGTGTACCCCGCCTTTCGCCCGTGGTCAGCTGGGATAGGCTCCAGCTTGCCTGCAACCTTGTAGAAGGATAAAGCGGCTAGAGATAATGAGATGAGATGAGAGAAATAAAAGACAAATTTGGAAAATAAACAAATGTGAAAAATAAATGAATGTTAAACCAAACAGAACAGAACCTACAACACAGACACACAAGAACACAAGAAATAAGAGGATGAGGGGACTAGGAAAGCTAGTGAATAGAGGTGAGTTTTTAATCTAGATTTAAAGGTGGGAATAGAGGGGGCGCATCTAATATCTGAGGGTAACTGGTTCCACAGTCAGGGAGCAGCCACAGCAAAGGCCCTATCACCTTTCTGTTTCAGTCGTGACCGTGGCACATGTAGTTGTCCTTTGCTAGAGGACCTAAGGGACCTGGTGACTGAATGGGGCTGGAGAAGTTCAGTGATGTAAGCAGGGGCCTGCCCATTTAGTGCCTTAAAAACAATAAGTAAAACTTTAAACTGAATTCTAAAATGAATGGGGAGCCAATGCAGGGAAGCCAAGACAGGGGTGATATGTTCATGCTTCCTTGTACCAGTCAACAGTCTCGCTGCTGCATTTTGAACCAACTGCAGATGCGTTAGTGAAGACAGGGGGAGGCCGAGGTAGAGGGAATTGCAGTAGTCCAGGCATGATGTAATGAAGGCATGGATTACTTTTTCCAGATAAAAACGATTTGAGCTGGGAGATGATTCGTAACTGATAAAAACTGTTTTTAACAACAGAGCTTATCTGTCTGTCAAGACAGAGCTCTGAGTCAAGTATGACCCCCAGATTTCTGGCATGGGATTTAACATATGGGGTGAGGTGAGCTAATTTGCTCACAACAGTGCTTATGGATTTGGGAGGACCAAAGATGATGACTTCTGTTTTATCACTGTTTAACAGGAGATAGTTATTAGACATCCAAACTTTAATATCTTCAGGACAGTCCAAAAGAGACTGTACAGAGTCAGTGGATTTTAGTGGGAGATACAATTGTAAGTCGTCTGCATATAAATGAAAAGAGATATTATATTTTCTAATGATGTCACCAAGAGGGAGCATGCATAGGCAAAAGAGCACTGGGCTCAAGATGGACCCCTGAGGGACCCCATAGGAGACAGAAGCAATGGATGAGGAGAACTGATGATGATGATGATGATGATGATGATGCCCTTTATTGTCACTAGTCACATGTACCAGCAAAATTAGCTGTCAACCTGTCCGTACATATGCAACATACAATTGACATAGGGTAGACAGGACAGGAAGACAGGAATAAAAATAAAAAGAAAACACAAGATGAGGAGAGATAAGGAAAAAAATAACACCCCCACACTATGCTCCTGTCAGGAGTACAGTGTGGGAACATTTAAAAAAAACCTTGCATAAGCACAACTACAACACAGGTCTGATTTAAACTGATTTGGTCTGATTTGTCTGATTTAAACACGGGACTTGAGGGGGGGTAAGGGGGGGAGGGAGGGGAGGAGGTAATCCAGCACAAGCAAGCAGCTGTCCGCTCCTGCAGCCATGAAGGCGCTGGTCACGCACCTACTTGTCACACTGGGGGTAAAAATGGTGACCGTGGAGAGTTAGAGAGGAATGCAAGGAATGAGAGCGTCTCCCGGCAGTGACCTTCAGGGGGAAATGTTTTCTCAGCAACGGCCTAAACCAAGGCCGGTGCTGTCTCAGGGTGCCAAATGTCGATAAGATATGAATTGTTTGGTCTTTCCAGACGCAAGTCTTTGCACGTCCTCACCGCTCATCCATATCTGTCCATTCTGTTCAAATTCAAATTCAAATTGATCTCCGAAAAACGTATTCCTTGCAAAGCTTGAAGCTGCTCCGAGATAACAACCATTTTGTGGTTAAAGTTTTGAATGTCCACAGTTCGAGTGCCAACAGCTTTGCCCACCACTCCAATATCGGGCAGCTTTGTGGGGCTTTGAACAGCTGTCACCGTTGTCTGATTTCCTCGATATACCAGGGCAATGCCTAATCCAATCAGCAAAAGTCTTGTAATCATGGTTCCGAATAGGTAGATATCTTCAATGTCCTCCACAGAAAGAATCGCCAGGCACACGACCCGCCACCGCTCCCACGCGTCCATCGTATAACCAGCCGCAAATGTTCCGGCAAGACAAACGGGTTCCCCCGAACCCAAAACTGTGTCAATTTCGTTAGAAGACCAATTTATCAATTCCATGCTTTTTTAGTTTAGAAAGTAATGCAGGAAGAGTCTCTTCAAAAGCAGATGAGACAAAACATAAAAGCACAAGCAGGGAAAAAAGGAGGGAGAGTGAGAGCAGAAAAATGCAACCGCCTTCCGTCGAAGCACGGAGAAAAAAAAAATCAATGATCAATGGACACAGAAAATGTCCTATGTTTAAGATAGGAGCTGAACCAGTATAGTGCTGTCCCCTTAATGCCTACCCACTGTTCGAGGCGAGCGAGAAGAATGTTGTGATCCACAGTGTCGATCTAATAAAATCAGGACTGCATTTTCACCCAAATCTAAAGTGCGCAGCAGATCATTAGTCACTTTAAGTAAGGCTGTTTCGGTACTGTGAAGGGCTCTAAAATCAGACTGAAAAGGTTCCAGAATATTATGCATGTTTAAAAAGGGGAGCAGTTGAGAGAGAACGGCTTTTTCCAGCACCTTGGAGATGAAAGGAAGCTTAGAGATGGGGCGGTAATTTTTTAGGAATTTTTTAGGCATTTTAGGATTGTTTTTTTTTTAAGCAGGGGTTGGACAACCGCATGCTTAAAACCTGCAGGGACCGTGGCGGATACTAGGCATGAATTAATAATCTCTTGAATGCTGGGGCCAATAGTATCAAATGCATCCTTGATTATATTGGAGGGGACAGCATCATGGGGCGATGAAGTACTGTAGGTTTCATATGTTTTACTAAGTCGCTCAGCTCAGCAAAGGACATCTGTTGAAATTGGTGGAATGTGGCTGTAGCACCAGAGCAGCCTGGTAGCATAGCAGACAAAGGGGGAGAGAACTGTGATCTGATGTTATCCATTTTGCTAATGAAAAAATTCAAGAATTTCTCGCAGATATCAGTGGAGGCTTCAATATCTGGCGAAACTGGGGCTTGACAACTGAGTTTATTGTACTGAACAAAACTTTGGGCCTGTCAGAATGTTTACTAATTAAGTCAGAGAGGTGTTTTACTCTGGCTTTTTTGGCTGCAGTCTGGAAAGTTACCAGTGACAATTTAAAAATTTCAAACGAGACAGTGAGACGGTCTTTTTTCCATCTCTGTTCAGCTTTCCTACAGGCCTGTCTCAGAGTACCGTACATGTTTCTTCATCGAGCCTGTAGTGAGATTTAAGTTTGGGGAGACTGTGTCTGAGAGGGGCCACAGAATCAAGTATAGATGAGCAAGAGGAGTAAAAGAGAGTAATTAATTCATTCGGGCTAGAAATCTGGGATGCAGCTGAAGTAGCAGAAGCATTAGTTTGCACTAGTTTGGCACGATTATATATAATTTACCACTGATTAGAAACAGCTGAGTGGAGTTATTAGTCCAGTCGGGGGCAGGCTCATGTGACGAAACTTGTTTTTTTTTTTTTTGGGGGGGGGGGGGGGGGCTAAAAATTCTGGGAAATGGTGTTTTAAATTTTGTTTTTGTGTAAAATATGAATTAAAATATGTTTAAAATATAGAAACATTTTAAAAAATTAATTATATTTAAAAAATAGTTGTAATTTGTTTGGACAGAATTTTCCATGATGCCAGTGTGTGATTCCGATGGCAATATATATATATATATATATATATATATATATATATATAAATAATCTCATTATCTCTAGCCGCTTTATCCTTCCACAGGGTCGCAGGCGAGCTGGAGCCTATCCCAGCTGACTACGGGCGAAAGGCGGGGTACACCCTGGACAAGTCGCCAGGTCATCACAGGGCTGACACATAGACACAGACAACCATTCACACTCACATTCACACCTACGCTCAATTTAGAGTCACCAGTTAACCTAACCTGCATGTCTTTGGACTGTGGGGGAAACCGGAGCACCCGGAGGAAACCCACGCGGACACGGGGAGAACATGCAAACTCCACACAGAAAGGCCCTCGCCGGCCCCGGGGCTCGAACCCGGACCTTCTTGCTGTGAGGCGACAGCGCTAACCACTACACCACCGTGCCGCCCCTATATATATATATATATATATATATATATATATATATCTGAGCTCATGTTCTGGTTTATTAGTCCTGACTCCGCCCCTGTCCTGTCATTGGTCTCCTTATCGACTGTGTTCACCTGCTTTGTGTTGGATTATTGATTAGCTTTCCTAATTAGTCATTGTGTGATGCAAAACACTATTGATGTCCTTTAGTTTTATGCTTCTTCTAATTATTATTTCACTACATTTTTGGACCATATCTCCTCCTGCAGTTTTTGAGATCGAGACCCCAGACTAACTTTAAACCATGTGGTCTGATCGGGAATGGTGTGCTTGTATAACACTTTTGGATAGACACACTGGTTCATTCGTTCTTGTCATTTTTCTGTCATTTTTTTTCCCATTGGGAATGAGTAGGGCTTACAAATTGAATCATCCTGCTCAGACACGCCTCATCAGAGACGCACCAAACTTCATGTGATACCTCAGGCCAAGCCCCACGACACATACATGCAATCGGTTCTGACCCGCACTCATGTTTTCCTTTCTTTTCACTCATCCCTTTTTCCCCCTATTCACTTCCATTCGTTTTTGCCCCATTTAAAATGAATGGAGTTTCGGAAGAAAAATTTTCACTCTTCATCCAGTTTTTTTTTTTTTTGCCATTACCCTTGGAGCAAAGTAAAATAGAAAATTTGAGTTTGATTTTATTCATTTACTTTTTGTTTGGGGAATTCATTCTAATGATGCTGTCATGTTGAACAAGACCGTCGATGAGGGCGTAGCTCACTCTGGCCCTGTCTTGTCCAGAAGGAACAATCTAAAGTGGGCCACCTTGTGCAATAAACATCTCATCTCATCTCATCTCATTATCTGTAGCCGCTTTATCCTTCTACAGGGTCACAGGCAAGCTGGAGCCTATCCCAGCTGACTACGGGCGAAAGGCGGGGTACACCCTGGACAAGTCGCCAGGTCATCACAGGGCTGACACATAGACACAGACAACCATTCACACTCACATTCACACCTACGCTCAATTTAGAGTCACCAGTTAACCTAACCTGCATGTCTTTGGACTGTGGGGGAAACCGGAGCACCCGGAGGAAACCCACGCGGACACGGGGAGAACATGCAAACTCCACACAGAAAGGCCCTCGCCGGCCACGGGGCTCGAACCCGGACCTTCTTGCTATGAGGCGACAGCGCTAACCACTACACCACCATGCCGCCTGCAATAAACATTGCAAGCTATATTCACTATATACAAGCTCTATATAGAAGTGATATCCACCCTAGGAATACCAACCTATTTACCAGAAAGAATCCAAAACGGTGAGGAATTGACCAAGAAGAAGTGATTTTTGTTGAACTGCTTAAAGCATTAAGGCTTAATTCATCCATAACTTCATTAATAATTGTAATGAAGCAAATCTGGGTAGAAGTTCTATACACCCTAGGTACCCCTACCTTCATGCCAGAACGAATCAAAATCGGTGAAGAATTGAGGGAGAAGAAGTGATTTGTGTAGAAACTGATCATTAGGGATTGATTAATTACTCCATATCTTCATTATTAATTGCAATTATGCAAATTTAGGTAGAAGCTATGTACGTATATGCACCCCAGGCAGACCTACCTTCCTGCCAAAAAGAATAAAAATCAGTGAAGAACTGAGAGAGGAGAAGAGATTTTCGTGAAACGTGGACGACACTGAACAGACACCAGACAACACATGCTGGAATAAACTCATCACCTATTGGCCGGATGAGCTAATAATGCTAATTTAAGCAACAACTTAGTACCATCATTCGATTATTGAGTTAACAGTCTGCTGCTTGGCGCAATACTGCTGCATTATCTTCAGAGAATGCACTTTTGCAAGTTTATTTATTCCTTTCCTTATTTGCTGAGCTTTGGTTATTTTTGTTGCTTTTGGTTTGAATCCCACCTCTATTCTTTGTTTTCATTCCAGATACTTAGACACCAACTCTGATTCATACGCTTATCTGCCCTTAACAAAACATACACCATACACTTACTGACGTCTGGAGAGCAGTTTATTGGATATGAGTACTGTATATATGTGGCATAATGACTATACACTGCAAAAAATACAAATCTTAGGAAGTTTATTTGTCTATTTTCAAGTCAAAACATCTCGCCACCCTTATTATAAGACATAACTGCCCAACAAGCAAAACCTCATTTAGCTAGAAAGGCTAGTTTTTAGACAGTCCATCTTGAAAATCTTGTATAGACAAAATGTCTTGAAAAAGTCTTATTTGGAGCACCTTTGAAAATAAAACAAGGTTTTTTTTAAAAAACAAGTAAGTACATTTTGGACATTTGTCAAATGCAGTTCATCTTGTTTCAAGAAAAAAAAAGTATGCTTGTTTTGGGAATAAATGAACTTCACTGAAATCTTTGAATCTTTCATTACAATTCAACTCCACCTTACAGATCCTAAGTTTACTGCGACTGTTTTCTCAGTCATTCAGAGTGAGCTCCTTCTAGATGCTGTACAGACTCTAGACCAGACAAGTGCCTTCAAAAAGGCTATGAGTGAGTGGAGGGCGTTTTAGTGACGGCTGTTTGGAATGCTGGGAGTTAAGTTCAGTGGTTTGTTTTTTCTTGTGCCTGATCTTGTAAACCCCTCGTACACATGAATAGTCAGTGCCCCCAAAATGCACTGTTGCTTTGGCGTTGTGTAAGCACTGTAAGTCAAAATGCGAAGACTTTTTTTTTTTGGTGCCTGAGGTCCTGGGGAAGTGGAATCTTAAGAGATGTTTTAATGTTTGAATGTTGAAATGGCGGGCGGCATGGTGGTGTAGTGGTTAGCGCTGTCGCCTCACAGCAAGAAGGTCCGGGTTCGAGCCCCGTGGCCGGCGAGGGCCTTTCTGTGTGGAGTTTGCATGTTCTCCCCGTGTCCGCGTGGGTTTCCTCCGGGTGCTCCGGTTTCCCCCACAGTCCAAAGACATGCAGGTTAGGTTAACTGGTGACTCTAAATTGAGCGTAGGTGTGAATGTGAGTGTGAATGGTTGTCTGTGTCTATGTGTCAGCCCTGTGATGACCTGGCGACTTGTCCAGGGTGTACCCCGCCTTTCGCCCGTAGTCAGCTGGGATAGGCTCCAGCTTGCCTGCGACCCTGTAGAACAGGATAAAGCGGCTAGAGATAATGAGATGGGATGAGATGTTGAAATGGGAAAAAAAAAACTTGTTGCAATGCTACACGTGTCGTCAACTTGATTCAAGATAGTCTCTGGTCTCATATCTAGAGTATTTTACTAATTACAGGTCACAAAAGGAGAATCTTTTAAGCTAGCAATGCTTAGTTGTAGAATTTAACAATCCTAATATTAGTATATTTATCTTAAATTCAGTTTTTACTGCTAAGACTTCGTCATGAATTGAAGTGAAATACCCTTAAAATGAAATCAATAAAAATGACTTGAATGGCTAAATGTAAGAAGTACGATCTTGTTATAAGAACTATTTTGATTATTTTGAGTTAATCAGATCTCGCATAATAAGTTCCCCAATCTTATTTTGGAATTATTTAATCTAAAAACAGGTTAGAGTTTTCATCTTACTTTAAGAAATCTTACCAAGTCAAATTTGACGAGTTCCATTGGCAGATTTTTTTCACCTGATTCAAGCAAATATGCTTTGTTTTAATCTTTTATTTCTTATTTTTGAAAGGCCATTTTTTGCAGTGTATGTTTGTGGTGTGAAGTATAATCATTTGAGACGTGTATCTAACGAGTTAATAAGCTAAAATGGGCTAAAGCAGGATCTCGAGAATCCCAGGGGACTGACAGACAGTCCGACTATCATTTTAATTCTTGCATACATGAAGCGGCACAAATGAAAGTCATGTTTATAATAAATAGATATAAATGGGTACATGTAAAACAGCTCAGGAGGGAAAACGATCCATAATTTCTTTCCCGTATTTGTTCTGTCCGTGATGAAAAGGCAGGACGTTGCATGTCTGAGGTTTGCACTTGTTCTTTATGAGCCTCGTGTACACACTGTAGAAGACGACCCAACCCGGGCTTTCAGCACCAACTGACCTGCTGCATCTCTATAGATTTACATTGAAAAAACCAGAGTGCTTTCTGTTCAACGACTTCTCGCTCTGTTTTAACCTTTTTCACTTTTTTTAAAGGACCCATGGCATGGTGGTTTGTTGATGCTTTAAACGGGATCGTGGAGGTTTCCGGATGTTATATCTCGAAATGAACCCTCGGAACGTAGATATAGCCTCCTGGAAGAAAGCCCCATTTCAGCCCTTTTCCCAGTGCGTCATTTTGCTAATGAGAAGCAGGAGGCAGGGAAGGGTAGAGGGTGGGGGCGGGCCATGGGGGGAGGGGGAGGGTCTGCCATCTGCCTCCCAAGCTGGCCAAGAGCGCTCCTCGTCGGGCACGGCCAGGCGGGCGAATGCCCTGGTCCGTCCGCCCTGTCTAAAAAAAAAAAATGGTACAACTCAAGCCCATGGTAAAACTGGGACTTTGTCGGGTTTTTTTCAGCCTGAGGCCCATGGTAAAACTGAGCAGTTTTACCATGGAGGAGTGGGGACTTTGCCGTTTCCTCCCCCCAACTCGCCCCTGGGAGAACCGCTGCCTCCACGGGCAGCCGGTGCCGCTGGAGGGCCGCCCGCGCGACCTCGGTTCCCGACAAAAGATTGGATCTAGGGCTGACTTTCAATGGATCGCAGCGATGGAGCTGCTCTGCCACTCACGACACCCCGGCCCAGAATCAGGGAAAAATACCGCGCGCTGACGTCATTAAGGTGCGACGCGAGGAAATAAAATAAATTCAACAAATGTTTGGGGTTTTACTGAACAAACAAACAAATAAAATGAACGAGTGACTTAAAAAAAGAATGTGGGTGTCTTTGTAAAAACTGTTTTGATTGGCTATTATAACAGAGGTAGCGCAGAGTACCTGGCTAACTGCAGGAAGCGGTTAGCTGCACAGCTAATGTAGCCATTGCAAACGCACCGATTTTAAAACACGGCAAAACGACTTAACAGTTATACACTTACTTGTTCGGTGTTTGTGGCTGATGCGGCAGGGATGCTTGGTACGGACCCAGGCTTCAGTGACAGTTGATGTGCAAAACCTGCCCTGTACTGTCCCAAGTTGTGGAAAGATTCATCAGGAAAATGCTTCGGACAAACATACACTGTCTTAGGTAGACTCGACGGCGTATTATTGGAGTAAATAAAATTAAGCCACTGCGTCTTCAGGGGCTCTCCCGTCGGCAGTAAAAACAGACTCCTTTCTGTGTTGTCACATCCATGTACAGCGCAATTTCCATGTTTCGCTCGCTTAGGTGATGCCATGTTGTGTCCTCTATGGTCTACCCACTACAACTGGGCGGGCAATCCATAAAGTGGGTGGGAATCCAGAGGGGGGGCGTAGGGATCATCTCCCTTGCTGACGTAGTAAAGGGAAGAGCTTATCAACGCGCCGTTTTGACGCGCCATTCTCAAATGTTGGGCATAGTTTGGTTTACACATTATGAAATTTCTAGCCACTGGGGTGACTTAAGAAGGTCAGAGGAACTCATTTTAACGTTAAAAACCTCAGAAAGTGAAAATTTCATGCCATGGGACCTTTAAGCACTGAAATGCCAAAGCTTTCTGCCTTTCTCCCGCTTTCTCTCTCTTTCATTCTTCCTCATTTGTTTAGCTCCACCTACTGTATTACTCCCAAATGAAATTAACATTTTCAATGAAAATTAAATTAAACGCAGCCCCTTACACATCTCATCTCATCTCATTATCTCTAGCCGCTTTATCCTTCTACAGGGTCGCAGGCAAGCTGGAGCCTATCCCAGCTGACTATGGGCGAAAGGCGGGGTACACCCTGGACAAGTCGCCAGGTCATCACAGGGCTGACACATAGACACAGACAACCATTCACACTCACATTCACACCTACGCTCAATTTAGAGTCACCAGTTAACCTAACCTGCATGTCTTTGGACTGTGGGGGAAACCGGAGCACCCGGAGGAAACCCACGCGGACACGGGGAGAACATGCAAACTCCGCACAGAAAGGCCCTCGCCGGCCCCGGGGCTCGAACCCAGGACCTTCTTGCTGTGAGGCGACAGCGCTAACCACTACACCACCGTGCCGCCCCCCCCCCCCACATCATTTTACTCAATTAATCCAGAATTCATTATATATTATAGCTGCATGAGTTTGTATAACTCATATAAATACAAGGCAGCTGGCTTTAATATCTCTTCTCTTTAAAGGACTGCAGTGAACTCGGGAAGGATCCGGATGAGTCTGGGTTTTGTCCTGATTTTTCAGGCTCCTGGTTTTGTGTCATCTGTTATTTTGGAGCTCTGTCAGTGACGACTCTCCTGCAGAATGAAACAAAGACACACGTGAGCAACTTTGGCTCCAGTGTGATTATTAAATTAAATGAACTTTATGATTTCAATTTCATTAATCAGTTACGCAGATATAGTTTCCAACACCAAGCCAATGGAAATTAATAAGGACAAATGGCCCACTATGCTGCACTGTACAGCGCCATGTATCAATTATTTTTGTTCACAAAAATTAACTGGGGGTTCACTAGATACAACTTTTTTACAATCATTTAGCCCCGAAGCACGAAACTTCAAAATATATTTTTTAAAATCATTGTATGCTTTTATAACTCTATTGTAACCTGTTGTGTTTCTTCCAAAGTGCATATGACATTAGAGTGACGGCTACAATTATCGACACTGTAACGATCTTTGGGCCGTTATAAAAGTAGAAAAGACTTTCAATACATAAATTCTGCATGAATAATTACTCCAACTTCCACTGGGGAAAAAAAAAAGATTCCTGATTACGTAGCATATCAGATCACATGACACCGTTCCACAATTATCGACATCCAGATGATTATTTATTTAAAAAAAAATCAGTATGTGGTATGAAGTTAACAAAACATAGTTTTTATTTAAAATGTGTTTTCCATAGACTTATATTTAATCCAAAATATATTTTATATACTGTAAATATATGGATGTCGGTGTTTACGTAAATGAGGACGTAATTCTAATGTTTGCAAACAAATGACCTGATAATGTTTAACCTGCACACTGCAAAAGGTAAAATCTAACGAAGATTAAATATCTTAAAGTGCCATTCCACCATTGGATGTATTCTTTGGCATAAAATACAATATATTTTATGACAACATGACTAGACAGAGAAATCTTTTAGCTTCAAAATGATATATCAAACATAATTTTTTGACAACGACAAGTATATTAATTTTGCGACCAAAGTCACCTACCCTTTTAATTTCCGCGCGTGATGTCATCGGCAGGTTCCCCTTCTTGTGTACCACGTGTCGGTCTATTTTTAGACCAGGAAACCCCCAAAGTGAGAGAGTCATTTCTCCTCGTATATGGGGGCCAAAAAAATTGCGAAAAATTTTGAGTTAATCTTTCAGTTAGCTAGATTTATTGGTATTAGCTAGATTTATTGGTATTATTTTTATCGCGTTCTATCCGCCATCGCTGATAATATGTGCCACGTCACGTGGTACACAAGAAGGGGAACCTGCCGATGACATCACGCGCGGAAATTAAAAGGGTAGGTGACTTTGGTCGCAAAATTAATACACTTGCCGTTGTCAAAAAATTATGTTTGATATATCATTTTGAAGCTAAAAGATTTCTCTGTCTAGTGATACCGTTTATATATGTTGTCAAAATATATTGTATTTTATGCCAAATAATACATCCAATGGTGGAATGGCACTTTAAATCAAGACAAAATATGCTTGTTATTTGTCTGCCAAGATAATTCTCCTTTCCAGGCAGGTTTTGTGTAAGAGTATTTCACTTACTTTAAGCATTTTTTCCCTCAATTATCTTAATAAGGTATTATAACTTGTTACTGAGATTTTATTACTGGTTATGAGTAAGTTCTGTTTTAAAATGAGAATGACCGTAATTTCATCGATGTTATATTAACCATGACAAGTTTGTCAAAGTCAGAATTTCTTATTTCAAGCATCTTATCCTTTCTTTTAATCTCTTAACACAAAACAGATAACTAAATGAAAGGAATTGTTGTATTGTCAATCTGGCAACGAAAATAGGCTACAAAATGGATTGGTTTGTTGTTTTGATTTTGATTTATTTGGCGGTCTCATCTCATCTCATTATCTGTAGCCGCTTTATCCTGTTCTACAGGGTCGCAGGCAAGCTGGAGCCTATCCCAGCTGACTACGGGCGAAAGGCGGGGTTCACCCTGGACAAGTCACCAGGTCATCACAGGGCTGACACATAGACACAGACAACCATTCACACTCACATTCACACCTACGCTCAATTTAGAGTCACCAGTTAACCTAACCTGCATGTCTTTGGACTGTGGGGGAAACCGGAGCACCCGGAGGAAACCCACGCGGACACGGGGAGAACATGCAAACTCCACACAGAAAGGCCCTCGCCGGCCACGGGGCTCGAACCCGGACCTTCTTGCTGTGAGGCGACAGCGCTAACCACTACACCACCGTGCCGCCCCTATTTGGCGGTCTCAGTTGGTATAAACACTTACTTAAACAGAGCACACCACTACGCCCAGATGAAATAGTCAAACTGTTGGTTGGGGAACAAAGTATCTAGCATGTTAAAATGAGTAGTACAACTTTACTTGTTTTTAGTATAAATACACTAGTTTTAAAACATCTGTGGGGTTTCTAAAGCTAGATATATTTACTTGTTTTTAAAAATCTTGCCAAGTCAAATTTTCTTGTTCTGTTGGCAGATAATTTTGCTTATTTTAAGTAAAATATTCCTAATTTTATTACTTTTTTTCTTGTTTTTGTAAGCCGGGTTTTTGCAGTGCATCAGAAAATCTTTTTGTTCCACTTTCTAAGTATTTTCGTAGATCACATTTTGTTCATCATTCATTGTTGTTTGTATTAATTTCTAGTTTTGTCATTTACCAATAAACGTCAACAGGCAATTGAGATTGTAACCACATGGAAATCCAGGTCAAAGGTCGCATGTCATTCCTCAAACCAAAATATAAAATGTCTACTGATATTGTAATATGTGGTCGATATTTACAACAAACTGCAAAAAAAAAAAATCTGAATGGAATAGAAAAATCTGAATATTTCAAGCATGTAATTTTTTATATGCTAGGAATTTAATTCTGCTGTAATTCTATTTATTGCAATCGGATTCCAGATACTCTATAAACATTCCATTCTGTTATAGATCAGAAAAAAAATATATAAATCACAGCACTTTGATTTTTTTTTAAAGTACTTCATCTACTTCAACAATGTTCCACAAAGATCGATCCATAACAGTTGTAAATGTCCCTTAATTCCACAAGGTGTCGATAATGGTGGACACCAGTGAAAGTGATCACGATTGTCGACACCTCACGTGATTCTCAAACGCGCGTTTAGATACAAAATGGCAACTGTCAAATGAAAGAGACAGAAACAAAGTAGGTTTCGATAAGGATATCATGAAATATCAGTGAATTTGATCAGTAAAAACATGTCCATGATCTTTCCACCATGCTTACACTACCGTTCAAAAGTTTGGGGTCACCCAGACAATTTTGTGTTTTCCATGAAAAGTCACACTTTTATTTCCCACCATAAGTTGTAAAATGAATAGAAAATATAGTCAAGACATTTTTCTGGCCATTTTGAGCATTTAATCGACCCCACAAATGTGATGCTCCAGAAACTCAGGCCCTGTCCACACGGCAACGGATTCAGGTGACTCCGATACAATTGCTTATCGTTTAGGCCTGGCGTCCACACGGCACCGGCGTTTTGGGTGCCCAAAACGCAATCTTTTTGAGAACGGGTTCCAGAGTGGAAAGATCTGGCAACGTTGCCGTTGTGAAGTCGTCTGGATGAGTAGAACGGATTTGTTTACGATGACGTCACAACCACATGACTGTGAGTGCTTCACACCGGGTAGAAGTGTAACGAATATCACCAGGATATCACCAGGAAAAAGCCTTACAGAGCACTAGTGAGAGTGAAACACGAGCTTGGATATTATTATTATTATTATTATTATTATTATTATTATTATTATTATGTTCAGTGTTAGTTCACAGTAGTAATGCAAGAAGCAGAATAGTGACAGTAATAGTGAAGCAAAAACATGCAATTGTACAAACACTGCAGCTCTACAGCAAAATATTCATTTATGAAATGGTCTGATTCTTAACACCAGTAGTGCCAATGATCTTCTCATTGCGATGTGATGCGAGTTGTCAACAAATCCTATAACTTGGTTCATGAAACGCGCTTACAAAATATTTTCACTGTGAATATTTATTGTGTAATGGTGCAAAGTGAGAGAGAGAGAGAGAGAGAGAGAGAAAGAGAGAAAGAGAGTGAGAGAGAGAGAGACTCTGCCCTTAGGGCAGAGTCAATCCCGCCAGCAAAAATAGGGAAAAAAAAGGAGCGATCTCACCTCTTCAGATGTTGGTTTAAGTCCGACAATACATTCCTCAAAAAGGGCGTAGAGGAGCAAATTAATCCATCAACGTGTAGCATTCAATTTATTCCGGACCATTAAAGACGCCGCCTTCCGCGTAGAATCATACGTCATCCTCGCCGCCATATTGGATGGGTCAAAGCGGAGAATAAAGATTCATGTGCTGCCTTTAACTGTACCAACAGGTTTACCGTCCAAACGAGATCACATGGGATTACCTTTCACAGGTGAGAAACAACAAATGAATCCATCAACGTGTAGCATTCAATTTATTCCGGACCATTAAAGACGCCGCCTTCCGCGTAGAATCATACGTCATCCTCGCCGCCATATTGGATAGGTCAAAGCGGAGAATAAAGATTAGCTGCGTTTAACTGTACCAACAGGTTTGCCATCCAAACGAGATCACATGGGATTACCTTTCACAGGTGAGACTGGAAAAATACTTTTCATTGTATTTGGTCATTATAATGTAATTTTACGAACAGATTTTCCTGACTTTGTGGCTAATATGAAGTCTCGCGCATAATAGTTTATGCGCATGCGTCCTTACTTCTTCTATTGTTCTGGTGTCTCTGAAGGGACCGTCTTACAGCGCCCCTAGAGGTGTGGCATGTGTATTGCATCGTTTTCAGCAAGCGTTGCGTTGCCATATGGACCTGATATTTTACTGATCGTTGCCCATTTGGACGCGATATATTTTTAAATAACATCTCGTTGCCGTTGTTGTGTGGATGTAGCCTCAATCTGCTCAAAGGAAGGTCAGTTTTATAGCTTCTCTAAAGAGCTCAACTGTTTTCAGCTGTGCTAACATGATTGTACAAGGGTTTTCTAATCATCCATTAGCCTTCTGAGGCAATGAGCAAACACATTGTACCATTAGAACACTGGAGTGAGAGTTGCTGGAAATGGGCCTCTATACACCTATGGAGATATTGCACCAAAAACCAGACATTTGCAGCTAGAATAGTCATTTACCACATTAGCAATGTATAGAGTGGATTTCTGATTAGTTTAAAGCGATCTTCATTGAAAAGAACAGTGCTTTTCTTTCAAAAATAAGGACATTTCAAAGTGACCCCAAACTTTGGAACGGTAGTGTACCTGCGATGATAACATACGGGTTTTCCGAAAAATTGCTGATCGTGCTGAAAAAAATTCCATCTCAGGTAACGAGCTGTGTCATCAGAAGACACGATCAAAGAGCGAGGCGGGTCTTCCGGTTGATGAATTAACCAATAATAACTGTTGGAACTGAAACTCACCTTTGTAAAATTGTTTTTCATCGATAAATCTGAAAAGGTGTCGATAATTCTGGACTGTCAATAATTGTAGCTGCTGCTCGAGTTAAAAATGTGTTTTGGACACGTAAGGTTCAATATATATTATTCACTGATTTTCAAACATGTAATATTAATAATTATTATACATACGGGCCACTTTTTTCCATGGAATAAAAATGTGTTCTATTCTCTTCTAGTGGGTTTATTGATAGCATGCGATAGTGCCATCATATCGCTTATCCTCCATGCATTACACCACTCTTCCCAATGGAGACTGAGTGTGCAATATTGTTACAATATTGCATGTTGTCGAGACAACACGATATCAACCATTGGAGCTGATGCAAAGATTCAAAGACAAAACTTTTCTGCTGCGCATGAGCACAGTCATTTCTCTGTCGGTCGGGAAAGAGAGAAGACGAGGCAAATCCAGTGCTATAATTAAGCACTAAATAAATAAACTGAAAACTGAAACTAAAGACCTGCTGAACATCTGAAAGGCCACCAGAACTCCATTATATATTCTTTACGCATATTTACAAGAGAAAAACATACCAACAGACATCGAAAAACTGGAAAAGAGACACGTTGGAGATGTAAAACTTCCACACTAGCGAGTGACTGAGATAATTTGTAAACAAACACGGCTGTGAGGTTTGCTTCATTAAATATGGAAGATTTTGAGAGAATTTTGGCTGCCAGGTCGCTCCGTTGTGTGTAGCTGCCGATGTTGATTTTAAAAGTAACTAAGTAAATTACACAGGGAAAATAATAATAATAATAATAATAATAATAATAATAATAATCAGCTTGACTGTGCTAGTGTTGGCCTGTGCTAACGCTACACCGGCTGGAAGGTAACTGCACTGCCACGCTAACAGCACTGAGCCGCAGATAAGCTAGCATTGGCCTTCAAGAATGCTGATATGAAGAGAGTGTGTATGTATAATAATAATAATAATAATAATAATAATATTGGCTGGCGTTTTTTCGTGGTCTATCAGATATATTCCATTCAGCTACTCATCTTCGACTCGTTCGGTATCATGCTCGCTGAATGGAATATATCTGATATACCACGAAAAAAAGCCAGACGATATTATTAAAAAAAATAATAAAGTCCCCTACCACTACTACAGACTAGCGCTCGGTCAGCTTATCCTTCAAACCATGGGCTCTTTTTTTCTTTCTTTCTTTTACAGGAGAGCACATCAAATTAATTGCCATTATTTTATCAATCTGGTAAATTAAAATCTCATCTCATCTCATCTCATTATCTGTAGCCACTTTATCCTGTTCTACAGGGTCGCAGGCAAGCTGGAGCCTATCCCAGCTGACTACAGGTGAAAGGCGGGGTACACCCTGGACAAGTCGCCAGGTCATCACAGGGCTGACACATAGACACAGACAACCATTCACACTCACATTCACACCTACGCTCACTTTAGAGTCACCAGTTAACCTAACCTGCATGTCTTTGGACTGTGGGGGAAACCGGAGCACCCGGAGGAAACCCACGCGGACACGGGGAGAACATGCAAACTCCACACAGAAAGGCCCTCGCCGGCCACGGGGCTCGAACCCGGACCTTCTTGCTGTGAGGCGACAGCGCTAACCACTACACCACCGTGCTGCCCCGTAAATTAAAATAGCAAATTAAAAGTGTGATCATATCGATTTTATTCTGCGCACACATTATGATTTTGAGAATTTAATTAAGTATCACGTGATTCCGCTAAGTTGTGCACACGAGTAACTGTCGAGGCGTGATGTACCGTATACACACTGCATGCTGGATCAAGTGCTATTCTGTGAGCTGCTGAGTAATGAGCGCGGAAGCTGAGTGATACAGATTGCGTCCAAATTCACATCCCTTCGTCTCAATCGAATTGCTCATGAAGATGACGTGTTCATCGCAGCCAGGTGAATCACATGTCACATGACCCGGCACGACTTAACCTTTCCTTCTGTTGTTTAATTATATCAACACAATCTGACAAAACAAGACAAAGACAAGGGTGCACAAACAATGAACACATGATGTGCAACGAACCGGGAGAAGAGGTGGATTTTCAAAGTGCAAATTATCATTTTCTACACCGCAGAACGATATTAAAGAGACCAAAAGTTTGGAACACACATGGAACTATGTGACATGCAAAAAGTTTAAAAAAGCAAACAAACAAAAAAAAACCCCACAGGCTACAGGAATGAAAGACAGCATAAGAAATTATGGTATACAAAAAAAAATAGAACAACAGAGACAATAGAAACAAACGAGCAATGACAAAAAAAGGAAAAAGCAGAAAAGATGAACAAAAAACAATTTAAAAAAAAAATTCAACTTAACCTTTCTGATGATGCTTGTCTATGCAACAAGGTGTTGGCGAGAAAAACAATTTCGATCCGTTATTCTTGTTTGAATTCCTCATGAACTTGTCACTGCATAAGATATTCACAGCAGAAAGAGCAGAACTGGAGCTTCGGAATGATGTGACTCACATCTGTGCCGTATTTGTAAACACTGAAGTAGTGATGTTTAAATCAGATCAAACTTCTGCAGAGTAATATCTTTACTAATTACTGTAATCGTGGCTCAGCTGAATAATGGCCCTTTTCCACTACCCTTTTTCAGCTCACTTCAGCTCGCTTCAGCTCACTTCAGCCCGACACGGCTCGCGTTTCGACTACCAAAAACCAGCACGACTCAGCTCGCTTCAGCCCTGCTTAGCCCCTAAAACTCGCACCGTTTTGGAGTGGGGCTGAAGCGAGCCAAACCGAGCCGAGTGAGGCTGGGGGCGTGAGCAGACACTCCCCTGTGCACTGATTGGTGAGGAGGAGTGTCCTCACATGCCCACACACGCCCCGCGAGCACGCTGGGATCTGTAAACACCGTAAACCCGGAAGAAGAAGAATTACGAGAATTTCTGAAGCCTTATGCGCTTCGCCTCATCTATATGCTCTTGCCAGTATCTGTTGGCGTTGTCGGTGACAACAAGCCACAGCACCAAGACCAGCAACACTAACGACTCCATGTCCTCCATGTTTATTGTTTACTATTCGGTTCGTGAGACTACCGCTTAAAAGCTCACTGATGTCACTGTTTGCGCTGCTTAACGACATCACCTGACGTCCACCCACTTTCGCTAACTCCACCCAATGTGTCCACCCACTTCCAGCCAGCACGGTTCAGCGCGGTTGTAGTCGAAATGCAACTCCAACAGCCCCGCTCAGCTCGACTCAGCACGGCACGGCTCAGCCCGACTCAGCCGCGTTTGTAGTGGAAAAGCGGCATTAGTCACGAAGACTATCGCTTCACAGCTTACCTCATATCACAATCAACAGCAGAACTTCATCTTTCTGATGGGACCAGGCAGAGGGGAACCGTCAGGGCCTTCTAGTCCTTCAGAGAAGCCCAAACATATCAGCGTTTCAAATCTTATATTTAATTTCTTCCATTCTTTCATAATTTCATTATAATTATTCTCTTCTGATTCTAATTCGGCCTCGTTTTCTATCTTCAGAAACGAAAGGGTTACTGTTCTGAAAACATTAAAATCGAATTATCCAATGAGATTGTTTTGTTTGTTGTATCTAGGCTGAGAAGATTTTAGAGCTGCTCACTCATTGGTTATACCCAGGTCAGACAGCAGGCATCGTTGGATTGGTGCATAGCTGGCACATAGGAGGCAGAGGATGGTGATTGATGGGAAGATGTCAGATTGGTCAAATGTCACTAGCGGAGTGCCCCAGGGCTCAGTTTTGGGCCCGATCATCATCTGTTTATCATCTTTGTCAATGATATAGACAAAGGATTAGACAGTAGTGTTCTGAAATTCTCTGATGACACCAAGGCACTGAGAAGAGTTGCTACTGTGGAGGAAGCCTTTACCCTCCAGGAAGACCTTCATAAGTTGTGCAAGTGAAGTTTGGAATGACAGATGATGTTTAACACCCAGAAATGTAATGCCCAGGTCAGATGGCAGGCTGCGACTAGTTTTCAACTACTTGCTTGTACCTGCAATAACAAAATCGCAGGTAGACGCAAGACTGGTCTTGTGTCGAAGCACGACGACGCAGATAACGCCAGAGGGTCTTTAGTAGAGGCAAGCTGACACAAGTGAATCACAATCTGTTTGCATTTCAGCTGCGATTCGCTTCTAATCGGTGCAAATAGCAGGTTGAGGCATGTAGAGGCGGGCGGTCGTGCAACGCTTGAGCGACCAATCGCAGGTTGAAGCAGGTAGCGGCAGCTAGACGCAGGCTGACGCAGGGGAAGACAAGTCTTTAGAGATGGCTGTGATGCATCGCAGGTAAATGCAGACTGCACCTGCAAATAGTTTACAACAACCTGCGAGCAGTCTTATGGCCTTATATTTTAAAAAGTTTTTCTGTGCACTGTGTCAATCTGCGTCTGCTTCCGAATGGTTGTGTCCTGTTGTAACAGCTTAAAAATTCTGCGTCTTGCAATATATCTGACCACAACGAAGGATTTGACGCAAAATGCCTGCGTCCACCTGCAATCAGTCGCTACCTGACCAATCGCAGATCGCAGCATACGTCTTTCTGCTGTCTGACCTGGGCATTAGGACTTCTTTGCCAGGACAGAAGGCCATGGAAGTGTATGTTTATGTAGGAAGTGACAAATGACTGATTAACCAAGCAGATTTTGATTTATAGTGGGAGGGACCAAAAATTTATCGCTGTAGGCCACCTCGAATCCCAACGTGAGCTTAACCGTGAGTTGGCGCTGTCAGCGCAGCAGTGAAATCACCTTCAAGCCAGTGTAGCATTCATCAGTAGTGTTAGCGAATGCTAATAAAGCGCTCAAGCCAGTGCTATCGAGAGCTACAGGCTAACGCCTGAGAAACTAAGATTTCTGTTTCCAGACTCTTCTTCCACACTGCGCGCTCGCTACAGTATTTTTCACTCAGACTTTAGGATTAATTTCCCTGTGTCATTTACTGAGTTACTTTTAAAATCAAAATCGACAGCTACACACAACGGAGCGACCTGGCAGCCTGACGCTAATCCCTAACAAAATCCTTTTGTTAGGACTGGGACTGTTTTGGCCTCTAGAGGCCGCTGTTATTTCCTTTGTTTGGTCATGTTTGTTTTGGCCTCTAGAGGTCGCCACTGTGTTCTGTGTTTTGTGTTTGTCTTATTGCCTGTTTCCTGCCCCGCCCTGTCCTTAATTAGTTTGTGTATTTATACCCCTGAGTTCAGTCCTCTTGTCATGGAGTCTTTGTGCTGTTATGTTTAGTTCCAGTTACTGCTGTACCATGTTCCTTACCTTTGTCTTTTTGGTTTTGCACTTTGCTTTTCTTTTTGGACTTAGTATTTACTGTTTTTTGGATCTTCTGAGCGTTGGTATTTTTGCTTTTTCTTTTCTGTTTTTTTGCCTTTGTTTTGACTTTGAACTTTTGGATATTCTTTATTTTTCCCTTCATCTTCTGAGCATTTTGGATTATTTCTTTTTGGACTGTATATATCGTAATATACTTTTTGATACTTTTCTACTTCTGCTTCACGCCTCTACATTTGACTCATCCCCCAGGTGGCCTAGTGGGGGTTTGCTGGATTATCACACCAGTGAACCAGGTTTGAATCCCAGCAAAACCCTAACACCTTTTACCCTTGTGGTGTCTGGCTCAGTTTTGGCTGAGCTCAAGTCCTGGCTCTGATAGTAATGGTTCAACACTGGGTACTAGATATTTCTCTGTGTGATAAAAGGTTTTTGAGTTATCTGGTTTTGAATTGATAGCAAATAAAACAATGGACTTCATGTCTGTGATGCTGCCTTCGCCATTGTGCCTAGGTGGCACATAGCACCTCCACCAAGATTTTCCAGTCTTCTCTGTTCTTTGCTTTCTTTTCGATCTCTCCCCAGGTCTTTTGGATGATCTTGAATTCTTCCTTGATGGTACACCTCCAGGTCTCTTTTGGTCTTCCTCTTTCCGTCATCAGGTGTCCACTTCAAAGCTTGTCTTGTTAATTCTCTGGATCTTTGCGTATCACATGCCCTAACCATTTTCATCTTTTCCTTTTAACTTGTCATGATGTCGCATTGACCTGTCCGTTCATATAGTGCTTGACTTGATATGTCTGACACACTGAGCACATATTTTTGCACATTTTAAAGTCAGAGTTTCCCATCATGGTTCTGATGTTTCCAGATTCCAGATAATCTCCTCCACACAATTATGAACAGATATCTCAAGCACCAGCATTTTATACTGAGACACATGGACAAACATTAGTTTCATAACATGCAATATATTTTTTTTCTTTGATCTAAAGGTTAATATAAAAATGTCAAATGTTATATCAAATGATGGAAGATCTGGATAGCTGAGTTCTGGAAAAAAAAGATACAAGGACTATCCCTACGTGCTGTAATGGATAAAGTAAAGGTAGTGAAATTACCCTGAAAATAACCAGTGATTTAATGTGATAATCACAAATACAGCTGTGGTCAGAAGTTTACATACAGTGATATGAATGTCATGGCAGTATTTGGGCTTTGAGTAATTTCTTTGAACTGTTCTGTTTCTGTGGCAGAATGATCATACAGCGTACATCTTTAATAAAAAAAAAACTAGAATTTGGTGCACAAGTTAATTTTCTTTGGGTTTTCTGAAATCAACACAGGGTCAGGGCAGCACGGTGGTGTAGTGGTTAGCGCTATCGCCTCACAGCAAGAAGGTCCGGGTTTGAGCCCCGTGGCCGGCGAGGGCCTTTCTGTGCGGAGTTTGCATGTTGTCCGCGTGGGTTTCCTCCGGGTGCTCTGGTTTCCCCCACAGTCCAAAGACATGCAGGTTAGGTTAACTGGTGACTCTAAATTGACCGTAGGTGTGAATGGGTGTCTGTCAGCCCTGTGATGACCTGGCGACTTGTCCAGGGTGTACCCCGCCTTTTGCCCGTAGTCAGCTGGGATAGGCTCCAGCTTGTCTGCGACTCTGTAGAACAGGATAAAGCAGCTAGAGATATGAGAAGGCAGGGTCAAAAATTTACATACTGTACAGGGTCAAATATACATACAGCACACCTACCTGTAATATTTGGGTAAAATGTCTCTTCTCAAGATTCACCTTGACCAGACATTTTTGTTTACCATGAAGCTTCTGGCAGAATTCTGGTTGGATATTTCATGACTCTTCATGGTATAATTGGTAGAGTTCAATTAACTTTCTTTTTTCTTGGCATGGACTCGACTTATAAGCACGGTCCATATTTTCAATAGGGTTGAATCAGGACTTGTTTTAAGCTTAATATTAGCCTGCTTTATCCTCCACAACCAGCTCTGATGCATGCTTGGGTTCATTGTCCTGTTGTAACTCCCAAGTCGTGTTCAAGTTTCTGATGGTTTATACTGAAGAATTCTGAGGTAGTCCTCTTTCTTCATTATTCCATGCACTTTGTGCAATGAACCAGTTCCACTGGCAGCAAAACAGCCCCAGAGCATGATGATCCTACCACCATCACCAGCTGGCACAGTGTCCCTCTGTACATGGTGGTCATTGTGGCCAAACAACTCAATCTTTGTCTCATCTGACCATACAGCTTTCCTCCAGAAGGCTTTTTCTTTGTGTGGTCAGCTTCAAACTTTAGTTAAGCTTGAAGGTGTCAGTTTTGGAGCAGGGGGTTATTTGTTGGATAGCAGCCTCTTAGTCCATGGTGATCTGAACTGTAGACAGTGATCCATCAGCTTCCAGTTCATGGCAGGGCTGTGCCATGGTGGTTCCCAGGTTGTTCCTGACCATCCAAACCAATTTCCTTTCAGCTGAGGGTGACAGTTTGGGTTTTCTTGAAGCAAAGTGGCTTGGCAAAGCGACTACACCTCACAATAACTTGCATACAATTGTTTGAACCGATCTTGGAATTTGCAGTTGTTTAGAAATGGCTTGAAGAGACATTTCTGGAGTTGTGTATATCTGCGATCCTTTTTCTCAGATCTGCACTGAGCTCCTTGGACTTTCCCATTTTACTGTGTATTGGTCAATCCAATGAGTGCTGTAAACAAACCCTTTTTATGAAAGCACAGAAAAGCTACCAGCTGTAGTCAATCATGATCACTGACAGGAAGTTAAAAGGCCTTGGCAAGATAAGACATTTTGGAAGTTTCAGCACCTTTGAATTTCTAATCTAAGTGAGTGTATGTAACACTTTGACCCTGTATGTATAATTTTTACCCTTGTTGGTTGATTTCAGAAAACCCAAAGAAAATTAAAACTTGTGCACCAAATTCTATTTTTTTTTTTATTAAATCTGTATGCTGTATGATCATTCAGCCACCGAAAAAGAACAGTTCAAAGAAATTACTGAAAGCCCAAATATTGCCATGACATTTGTATGTAAACTTCTGACCACAACTGTAGGACTGTTCATACAGTGATTTTATATGGACGTGAGTGTTTTTACTGGGAAATACGCCACTCATATTTATCATCCGAGCCCCATCTGGGACACGGAGAACCAAAACCGTAACATAAATCTCTATTTTTCGCGGTCCAGTTTCCATCAAATCCTGCACTCTGATTGGCTGGTGAGTGGGTCCATATCCTATGATACGGACCCTGGTTACGAACCCTGGTTACAGACCCTGAATACGGACCTCTGGTGACTCGCTCGTTCACAACAACAACAAACATAGTAGTAATTTTTGTCAACATTTATTTTCGCATTTCTCAGGAGAATAGCATTAATTTTACAGCACGGATAGCGATAACAACAGTGTTCACAGCGAAAGCGAGTTTTACTACCCTGAGGAAGAAGAAATAAGAGAACATTTCGGGAGAAAGCTAAAAACCTGTAACTGTTGCTAACGCCGAGCAAAAACATGGCTGAATCCTGAATGACTCAATTTTGTATAAATAGGGGACGACATAGGCGGCAAAATGTAGTTTTTTTTTTTTTTTTCCTGCCATGGAAGTGCACTTGTATACTGAGGAGGAAGCAATTTGCATTACAGCTGTGAATGAGGATTCAAAATGGCGGCTCGGTTTTCCCTTTTGGGCGCTCTTGTTTTCTGTTACAATTTGGTAAAGAAAAAAATAAATATATTATTTACCAGCTTAAGGTCGGTCCGTATGGTGAAATACCGTGACCTCGGCCCAGAGGGCCTCGCTCAGTACTTTCAAGACCTCGGTCATGGTATTTCACCATATGGACCTCCCAGCTGGTAAATAATTGTGTGTATGTATATATGTGTGTGTGTGTATGTATGTATATGTGTGTGTGTATGTATGTATGTGTGTATATATATATATATATATATATATATATCACCACTTGTGAGGAAATCAATTAATTGTGGGGACTTTTTTGTTTGTGAATTTGTCGATATAATAAAAAGAATCACATGTTGGCTTGAAGATATGAAGTTTATCTTCTCATGTTGAAAAACTCACATTTTTCAGATGAAATACATTGTGGATCTGAGTGACATTTAAATAATATTGGCTGGCATTGAGTGGTATATCAGATATATTCCATTCAGCTAGCATGATACTGAACGAGTTGAAGACAAGTAGCTGAATGGAATATATCTGATAGACCATGAAAAAAGCCAGACAATATTATTATACATATACAGTCCTTTTCGGTGTTCAATGCATCTTTCTCTTTCAAAATTCTCTCAAATTGTCTGTATTTAGCAAAGCGAAGCAAACCTGGTGGCCATGTTTGTTTACAAATTGTCAGTCGCTTGCTAGCGTGGAAGTTTTACATCTCCGATGTGTGACGTCTTGACAACCACGCGACATTGCAAACCATGTTCAACGCTCATTCTCCATTGGGTAGAGTGACGTAATACACGTAGGATAAGTGATATGCTCACAATATTGCATGCAATCAAACCAAATGAAAGAAACTCTCAAGAAGGGAATAAAACATGTTTTTATTCCATTGAAAAGTATCCTGTATGGCTAATAATACTGACTAGACACATTTGTCAAAATGGCGAACTGGTTCCAAATTAACATTCTTTTCATTAACGTGCTTTTTTTTTTGGTGGCTGTGTCGATACGATGTATATTTCTTTAAAAGAAACCATCTGTCTTCATACTTCACTCAGTGTAGTGGAAAGACATTACACAGTGGTGTGAAGATATACTAGTGCATCTCAAAAAATTAGAATACCATGAAAGGTTTTTTTTTTTTTATAATTTAATTCAAAAAGGTAAACTTTCATATATTCTATATTCATTACATATAAAGTGAAATATTTAAAGCCTTTTTTGTTTTAATTTTGATGATTATGGCTTATAGCTCATGAAAATCAGAAATCCAGTATCACAAATTATTAGAATATTCCCTAAGATCAATCAAAAGAAGGATTTACAATACAGAAATGTCCAACTTCTGAAAAGTATATTCATTTATACACTCAGTACTTGGTTGGGGCTCCTTTACCATGAATTACTGTATCAATGCGGTGTGGCATGGAGGTGATCAGTCTGTGGCACTGCTGAGGTGTTACTGAAGCCCAGGTTGCTTTGATAGTGGCCTTCAGCATATCTGTATTTTTGGGTCGGGTGTTTCTCATCTTCCTCTTGGGGTTCAGGTCAGGCAAGTTGGCTGGCCAATCAAGCACAGTAATATCATGGTCAGCAAACCATTTGGTAGTAGTTTTGGCACTGTGGGTAGGTGCTAAGTCCTGCTGGAAAAGGAAATCAGCATCTCCAAAAAGCTCATCAACAGATGGAAGCATGAAGTGCTCTAAAATCTCCTGGTAGATGGCTGTGTTGACTTTGGACTTGATAAAATACAGTGGACCAACACCAGCAGATGACATGGCACCCCAAATCATCACAGACTGTGGAAACTTCACACTGGGCTTCAAACACCTTGGATTCTGTGCCTCTCCACTCTTCCTCCAGACTCTAGAACCGTGATTTCCAAATTAAATGCAAAATGTACTTTCATCTGAAAAGGACTTTGGACCACTGAGCAACAGTCCATTTCTTTCTCTCCTTAGCCCAGATAAGATACTTCTGACATTGTCTCTGGCTCAGGAGTAGCTTGATATTAGGAATGCGAAAGTTGTATTCCCTTTCTTGAAGATGTCTGTTCGTGATGGGTCTTGATACACTGACACCAGCCTCAGGCCACTCCTTGTGAAGCTCTCCCAAGTTCTTGAATCAACTTTTCTTGACAATCCTCTCAAGACTGCGGCCATCCCTGTTGCTTGTGCACCTTTTCCAGCCACCCTTTTCAGCATTGACCTTTTGTGGCTTACCCTCCTTGTGGAGGGCATCAGTGATCATCTTCAACAGTCAAGTCAGCAGTCTTCCCCATGATTGTGGTTGTGTGTACTGAACTAGACCGAGAGATACACTGTGTTCATACTGTTTTACTCAAACTTGAAATGAAATATTCTAATATTTTGAGATGGGTTTGTTTTTGTACTGTATGCCATACTGATTAAAATTAAAATAAACTAAAATGTTTCAAGCATTTTTCTATGTGTAATGAGTCTATAATATATAACATTTTCACTTTCTTAAATAACTGATGGAAAATATTGAACTTTTTCACAATATTCTAATTTTTTGAGATGCACTAGTATGTTATTTACTAGCTGAGAGGTCTGTATGGTGAAATACCGTGACTGAGGTCCTGAAAGTACTGAGCAAGGCCCTCTGGGCTGAGGTCAGTATTCAAGGCCGAGGTTATGGTATTTCACCATATGGACTGACCTTAAGCTGGTAAATAATATATATTTTTTCTTTACCAAGTTCTAACAGAAAACGAGAGCGCCCGAAATGGAAAATGAAACCAAGGCGAGCCGCCATTTTGAATCCTCATTCACGGCTGTAATGCAAATTGCTTCCTCCTCGGTATACAAGTGCACTTCCATGGCAGGAAAAAAAAAACTACATTTTGCCGCCTATGTAGTCCCCTATTTATACAAAATTGAGTCATTCAGGATTCAGCCATGTTTTTGCTCGGTGTTAGCAACAGTTAGAGGTTTTTAGCTTTCTCCTGAAATGTTTTCTTTTATTTCTTCTTCCTCAGGGTAGTAAAACTCGCTTTTGCTGTGAACACTGTCGTTATCGCTATCCATGCTGTAAAATTAATGCTATTATACTGAGAAAAGAGAAAATAAAAGTTGACAAAAAATGCTACCATGTTTGTTGTTGTGAACAAGTGAGTCATCAGAGATCCATAACTGGGGTCCATAACTGGGGTCCGTACCGAAGGATACGGACCCACTCGCCAGCCAATCAGATCGCAGGATTTGATGGAAACCAGACCACGAAAAAAAATAAAGTTTATTTTCTTGTGTTGAAAATATTTTCACTCGTTCACTTCAGTCACTCATAAATATATCCATTCACAACTCGAAGATTAACTTCATATCTTTTCACGACTGTGTAATATCCTCTATATATCATCAATACGACTATTATTTGTAATAGATTCATTTCAATACTCAACATTTTTTTTCATTCATCCATACGCCACAATCATAGTATTCTTTTTTTTTTTTTTATTTCATTTTTAAATGTCTTGCTTTTAACTTGGAGTATGACTTTGGATGGCGAAAAATAAAATAAGCTTTCTCTTTTCTCCTTTTATCAGTCCACATTTTCTGTCCCTGTTTTTCTCAGAGATTAAAGGGCATATTCTGGACCAATCTCGTTTTTTTTTTTTTTTTATATGAAAGTATGTCCCTTTACACGCTCATCCAGAAGGGTAATTTTGCACAAGGCCATCTGTCTACAGCAGAAAAAAATAAAATAAAACACGTCTGGAAAAATCCCAAGGGAGTCTGGAGCCAGATTTGTGACGTCACCTGCGGAAGCGCCAGTAGGCTGCGAGAGCTTTGCACGGTTTCTCTCTCATTGTCCGGTCTTTTGGGAAACGATGAGTACTAATCCCATCAAGATCGGTGTTGCTACACCCTCCTACGATACATCTGTTAACCATTTTAATAATTACACGAAAACATTGAAGAAATTTGTAGAAAACCACCAGGTCGTTTTCTCATAAACAAACCAGCGCTGACGTAGGATTCAGAAGGAGTCATCCCGCACACGACGTCACGAAAATCAGTGTTTGCCGGGAAATCCAAATGCCAAGTTTTTTCAGAGGCGGACCAATTCGCCTCAAATGGCTTGATTTCAACTGAATTTTTCTGGTATTGCGCAAGGTAAAAAAAAAATTGCACAAAATGCAAAATGTGACAGATATTTGACCAAAGTTTAATATAAAACAGGAGAATTACATTGATCTCGCTCCTGAATTTACCCGTGATATGCACTTTAAAGCGAGACAGCTTTTCGATTTCATAAAATCGGTGAAATTTAGTTCCGTCTGAAATGTGGTCATTGTGATATCTGTTTATTTCTATAATATCTCACAAAATATCAGGCCGTTCTGTGGCTGGGAAGTTATTTAATTTGAGCGGATTAAAGCAAATAATGTGCATGAAATCGCTCGCTTCGTGCAGTCAAGCAGACAGAGGAAGTCTGTGTGCGCATGCGCAGGTTTACCTTCTTCTTTTGGGTTTTACGGCAGCTGGCATCCACAGTGTTGCATTACTGCCATCTACAGGTTTACCCTTGAGCGTGCACTGACAGTTCCATCATTCTGTCGCTAAACGAACAGCTGATCACACCGAGGTGCTCGCTGAGCGCTGATATTTATTAGTTTGGTCCTGCGTTTCCTTTCCTTCGTACAGAACATAATGTCTTTTTTTCTTCTCACTTTCTTTCCATTACTGTAGTCGGTCTTTCATGTTTCGTTTGCACACTCACATCCTTCATTTTTCTCTCCTGTTTCAAATTTGTATCCCACAATGCCTTGCGTGAACGGCGAAAGCCCACCACGTGATGCATGATGTAGTATCTTGTATCGGGTCATGGTGAAGCAGGAAAAAATAGTGGACAATTTAGGGCCACGTGGAGAGAAATTCATTAATTGTTCTGTTAAAAAAAAACTAATAAAATTGGACGTCTGTGATTTGAATTCAGTAGCTTTCAGTCACTAAACAGAAACAATTGGGTGTCGGGAAAATCATTTTATGACCTACACTCGAAAAATCTGAAAGGCGGTCTAGCTTTAAATGCAAGTCTTTATGTTAAAACAGTTTTTCACTATAATCTGATCAACTTAACTGTTGACTGAAATAGACTTAAAAATCATGTGTGTGCAACGTGACTCACACACGAACACACAGCTTTCCTCGTGTAAATATTGAAACGTACGTCGAACTTCAATCCGAATGAAACAGAAATATAAAGGTTTCCTTGTTCAGTCTTCATCTTCAGCAGACGCTTTTCCACTCGTGAGCGGTTGAATAACGGCGCTGTGTTTTGGCTAGAGGGGGAAAATAATTGTTCATCAGCGAGGCTTTCCTCTCTGTGTTTCCTTCTCTCTCAATCTGTTTCTCTCTCTCCATCTGTTTCCAGCTCTATCTCTCATTCTCACAGTTATTGGTGCTGAAATGTCATGGCTGGTGAGAGACGACTAAAAACCGTTTTGGTTTTTTTCATTCTCAGCCTCTTTTTTCCCCTCTTTCGAAGGATTTCTGATCACATCTCTTTTTTTCGACACGATGTATATTTATTTCTTTCTGTAAAAGAAACCATCTGTCTTCATACTTCACTCAGTGTAGTGGAAAAGTCTGAGTTCATGAGTAACTTTCTGAAATATTACTTGTGCTCTGTTTGTGCCTGAGGTTTTCCCAAAGTCGTAATCTTTTATTATGGCAGCGTATTTCATAAAACAACCTGGAAACTCATAAAACAGATGAAATGCTGCTTTTTCTGCATTTCAGTGTGAGCAAGTTGCCATTTTCTGACCTACGGGAGACCTTTACATTCAAATCAGTTCAATTTTTGATTTTATTTCGATGATAATAATAAAACAAACAAACAAAAAAATTGTTGTCTGTTGTCTCATCCAGGCTGTATCCAGTATTCCCACCTTCTAGCCAGTATTCCGGGGATAGATCCCAGATCCACTGCCAACCTGACCGGCAGCTTCACATCATTAGTTCAGCTACAAAGCACAACTTCATACTCATGCTCTCGTTTTGATGCATTATCGTTTCTACAGTGTTGGAAATAAAGAATTTTAAGCAGACTCTCACAGGACAGTTGTCTGTCTGTCCCAATTTCAGCCTGTCGGAATGATGGGCCAAAGGCGTGGAACAATCCCTCAGGTGGTTCCCAGAATCTGAAGGGCTTTAGATGCCTAGAGATAGCTTCTCAGATATTTGGAGGCACGTTTTTGTGATCTTCAAAGGCCAAATTACACTCGACATTAGTTGTTAATTACATTACAAATTGAATCTAATTTACAAGAAAAGGTCAGAAGGTTCAAGAAAAAAAACATTCTTAAAGTTCTACCCAAGAAAACAGTCACACACAGGTCAGTTCCATGTCTAGAAAAAAGTATGGGGGGGGCAAGGATGTTCCAGTTGGTTACAACTTACTGGGACTCATACAGTATATCGGTCTTATAATAACACTCATGAAACATTCTGTCAACAATGACTATTTTTATATTACAATGGTGCTTGAAAGTTTATGAACCCTTTCTATATTTCTGCATAAATATGACCTAAAACATCATCAGATTTTCACACAAGTCCTAAAAGTAGATAAAGAGAACCCAGTTAAACAAATGAGACAAAAATATTATACTTGGTCATTTATTTATTGAGGAAAATGATCCAATATTACATATCTGTGAGTGGCAAAAGTATCTGACCCTCTAGGATTAGCAGTTCATTTGAAGGTGAAATTAGATTCAGGTGTTTTCAATCAATGGGATGAGAATCAGGTGTGAGTGGGCACCCTGTTTTATTTAAAGAACAGGGATCTATCAAAGTCTGATCTTCACAACACATGTTTATGGAAGTGTATCATGGCACGAACAAAGGAGATTTCTGAGGACCTCAGAAAAAGCGTTGTTGATGCTCATCAGGCTGGAAAAGGTTACAAAACCATCTCTAAAGAGTTTGGACTCCACCAATCCACAGTCAGACAGATTGTGTACAAATGGAGGAAATTCAAGACCATTGTTACCCTCCTCAGGAGTGGTCGACCAACAAAGATCACTCCAAGAGCAAGGCGTGTAATAGTCAGCGAGGTCACAAAGGACCCCAGGGTAACTTCTAAGCAACTGAAGGCCTCTCTCACATTGGTTAATATTAATGTTCATGAGTCCACCATCAGGAGAACACTGAACAACAATGGTGTGCATGGCAGGGTTGCAAGGAGAAAGCCACTGCTCTCCAAAAAGAACATTGCTGCTCATCTGCAATTTGCTAAAGATCATGGGGACAAGCCAGAAGGCTATTGGAAAAATATTTTGTGGACGGATGAGACCAAAATAGAACTTTTTGGTTTAAATGAGAAGTGTTATGTTTGGAGAGAGGAAAACACTGCATTCCAGCATAAGAACCTTATCCCATCTGTGAAACATGGTGGTGGTAGTATCATGGTTTGGGCCTGTTTTGCTGCATCTGGGCCAGGACGGCTTGCTATCATTGATGGAACAATGAATTCCGAATTATGCCAGTGAATTTTAAAGGAAAATGTCAGGACATCTGTCCATGAACTGAATCTCAAGAGAAGGTGGGTCATGCAGCAAGACAATGACCCTAAGCACACAAGTCGTTCTACCAAAGAATGGTTAAAGAAGAATAACGTTAATGTTTTGGAATGGCCAAGTCAAAGTCCTGACCTTAATCCAATGGAAATGTTGTGGACAGACCTGAAGCGAGCAGTTCATGTGAGGAAATCCACCAACATCCCAGAGTTGAAGCTGTTCTGTATGGAGGAACGGGCTAAAATTCCTCCAAGCCGGTGTGCAGGACTGATCAACAGTTACCGCAAACATTTAGTTGGAGTTATTGCTGCACAAGGGGGTCACACCAGATACTGAAAGCAAAGGTTCACATACTTTTGCCACTCACAGATATGTAATATTGGCTCATTTTCCTCAATAAATAAATGACCAAGTATAATATTTTTGTCTCATTTGTTTAGCTGGGTTCTCTTTATCTACTTTTAGGACTTGTGTGAAAATCCTATGATGTTTTAGGTCATATTTATGCAGAAATATAGAAAATTCTAAAGGGTTCACAAACTTTCAAGCACCACTATATGTTTATAAGAAGTGTATAAGTCGGCTTGACAGCATGCCACTGCATTGATGAACCTCCCATACTTTTGTATGGCTTTTAAAGTCATTTAAAAGTGTTTAACCTACTTAAAACTAGTGTCGACTGAAGAATAAATAACATTTACAGAATATACTGTTAATTCCGTGCGGCATTGTGATGAGCTTTTACTTTAAGCATTTTTTAACATTGTGTAAAGCAATACACCAAACTCACAGGCGCCGCCATCTTGGGGTTTTTTAATGATATTTGTCATCAGTGCATGTGTTCTGCTGATGCTTCCTTCCATCTCGCTCACTGTTGGTTCAACCAGCTTGAAACTCATGATTCCTACCTAGTGGTTGAGTCTCTCATGTTGACTTGATTTTCCAATAAAAATCAGCCGAACACTTTGCTGTCTAGTTCCTGCGAAAGATCAGATCCCTGAGGAAAATTTTGTATCCTTCCTAAAAAAAAAAATCAATGATTTTCTGAAGATTTTTTCATGGAGAAAAAATGAGAAGGTGTATAAATATCAGTGATACTATTTTGAAGAGAATGAACAAAAGTTTGATCCTTTTATTCACAGCACATTCAAGCACCACCGTCATTAGTCTCGCTCGGTGTCCACAATTTACAGTGAACAAACCTGATAAATTCTGGCTTTTATGTTTGAACACAAAGGATGAACCAATTTCAGTCATGTGTTACTTTTAAGCCTTCGAGGAGCAGAATTGTGATTTACAAGAAGAAGCCTTTATCTGTAATTCTTACCCTGATACTCAAAACTCTAAATCTCTTTTTATTTTTGGCTTTTTGGTTTATTAATTTCTGATTGACTTCTTTTCATCATCATCATCATCATCATCATCAACTTTTATTCCAGACTCAAGGTCCAATTTCAAGAAGACACACATGCACACATACCAATATAATAAAAAGAAAGATAATAATAAAAAAAAGAATAACACATTACATAGATAAACAAAAACACACTTATAAAAGACACTTGTACCAGTGTTTCCACATGAATGACTGGTATCGCACAGCACTAAGAGCAGGGTTTGATAGCAGCATAATAATTTGGTTACATGAACCATCCAATCTGCAGATAAATTTATACATTAAATTTCTCAACAATGCATAAAATATGTTGACCCCTACACCACAAAACAGTTCACTTGCACTGCTCCACCTGGGCTTCTTAAGCAGAATGCTCAACCCATCATTATAAGCAACTTGAAGTTTCTGAAGACTACCCTTTTTATACTTTGCCCATAAGGGGGCAGTATAGACCCTTTTCAGTCACGTGACCTTCGTAAACGCGACCGCCATTTTGGACATGTAGTGGACTTCGGCTCGAATCGGTTTGAATGCGAGGAAGGCCTCATCTCGTCTCGTCTCGTCTTCTTCCGCTTTATCCGGGACCGGGTCGCGGAGGCAGCAGTCTAAGCAGGGAAGCCCAAACTTCCCTTTCCCCAGACACCTTGGCCAGCTCCTCGGAAAGAACACCGAGGCGTTCCCAGGCCAGCCGAGAGACATAGTCCCTCCAGCGTGTCCTGGGTCTTCCCCGGGGTCTTGCCCATGGGGCCCGGCCGGGCTCAGCCCAAAGAGGTGACGTGGGCCCGACCTCCTGTGGGTTCACCACCCACAGAGGTAGCAGTAGGGGACTGGTGCAATGTGGATTGGGTGGCAGTCGAAGGCAGGGGCCTCGACGACCTGATCCCCGGACACAGCGGCTGCGAGGAAGGCGACAAACATAAAAGAAAAAGGAGCGAGATGCAGAAAACTGTATTTACTAGTTTACTGTAATTATGATCTGGCAGCTATTTACACCGGATCCAGTGTAAATAGCTGCCAGAGCCAACGTCCGAGCTTGCCGGAGCGCGCTCCGGCTGGCCGCGAGCTAGCGTGCTCCGGAACCTCGGACGTTGGCTCTGGCAGCCATTTACACTGGATCCGGTGTAAATAGCTGCCAGATCATAATTACAGTAAACTAGAATGGAATGTTAACAGCAATGTAATGCCTTTTCTGGCTAATTTTATTCGTCTTACCTCCAACAAAGTGGTCACTACACAAGCGTTGGCATGCCGCTATCCATCTTCTCCGTTGGTCAGCATCTACCGGGATCCGATAAAATGATAACCCTTGCCTTGTTTGTTGATGGTTACTACATCCAGGTGCACAACAATATAGTGGCATGATGGAAGTCTTGCTGAAAATAAACACTTTCTTTGCTGCCGTTCCTCAATGTTGGCTGTGGTAAACTACTGGTAGTACATGTCCAAAATGGCGGCCGCATTTGTCGTGACATCACGTGAAAAGGGTTCATACAGAGGGATGCAATATTCCTTGAACAGGCTAATTTTGACACTATCAGTGCACCAGTAGAACCTCCTTACCAGCATGTTAGCTTGTGCATATAACATGCGGCGTTGCCTATAGATGTCATCATCATCACACGTTTGATCAGTAATTATATGTCCCAAATATCTTGTTTTGTTACTTACAGGTAAAGCCTGCCCTGCCAAATAAAAGGAAGGAAAAGTGAGATCCTTATCCCCTTCGCTTTTACATATTAGGACAACACTTTTTTTGCAGTTGTATTTAACAGCAAAAATCAACCCATAATTAGAACATAAATTTAGCATTTCTTGAAACCCAGTGCTGCTGGGAGAGAAGATGGCTAAATCATCAGCATACATAAGATGGTTTACCAGTGTATTGCCAACCATACCGTACATCCTGTCCTACAGGCCCTCAGTTGTTCAGACAGGTCATTCATATAAATATTGAATAGAGCAGGTGAGAGTAACCCACCCTGTCGAACCCCATTACCCACGCCAAACGGTGTAGAGAATACCTCCCCCCATTTGACCTGCATGGTCTGGTTAGCATACTAGTATGATAGAATCCTAATTATACTGTTGGGGACACCCCTCTGTCTGAGCTTTAAAAACAATTTAAAATGATTGACTCTGTCAAATGCCTTAGAAGCATTTTTCTTTCTCATGAATGGAAAATCAATCCAGTGGAAAATGATTGCTGGTTTGTGACTGGATGGAAATGAAAATGTAATAAAACACTGGATTTTCAAATGTTCATAACTTTGTCATTTTTAGACATATTTAGAAATTAAACAAGTTTCAAATTCAGATCGTCACACTCTTTAATTTGATACATTACACAACACTATGACAACTGCTTTAAAAACTGGCCTGTCATTACTACTATCAGAAATGTAATAATTGACAGTACAACTATTCTTTCATTATAGAGTTAAAATTTTGAGTTTGAGATTCCAAGTAACTTTGTAACAAAATGAGTTTTAAAATGACTCAAAACTAGACATGGTGGGCGGCACGGTGGTGTAGTGGTTAGCGCTGTTGCCTCACAGCAGGAAGGTCCGGGTTCGAGCCCCGTGGCCGGCGAGGGCCTTTCTGTGTGGAGTTTGCATGTTCTCCCCGTGTCCGCGTGGGTTTCCTCTGGGTGCTCCGGTTTCCCCCACAGTCCAAAGACATGCAGGTTAGGTTAACTGGTGACTCCAAATTGACCGTAGGTGTGAATGTGAGTATGAATGGTTGTCTGTGTCTATGTGTCAGCCCTGTGATGACCTGGCGACTTGTCCAGGGTGTACCCCGCCTTTCGCCCGTAGTCAGTTGGGATAGGCTCCAGCTTGCCTGTGACCCTGTAGAAGGATAAGGCGGCTAGAGATAATGAGATGAGATGAGATGACTAGACCTGGTCATATAATTTGACATTCAGACTCAAATCTGCTGGACTAGAGCTTAATCGAAGAAAACACCGTGAAAGAGAAACCAATCGAAACCGAAAGCGTGAAAGTGATGGATCATGCCATTACGAAGGGAACAGTCTTTTATGAATTTGTAAGTGGGCGCTCAGCCCTCCGACTCTGGTGTGACTGTAGGTAATTTAAAAACTATAATATTATTTAGCAGTGGGCACATAGGAAAGTGTAAAGGATAAAGTCTCTGTCAATATCATGCTTGTATGATAAAAACTCGTGAAGATCCACTTTCTTCCGCTTATCTGAAGTCAGGTTGTGGTGGCAGCAGGTTAAGCAGAGTATTCCAGGCATCCCTCTCTCCAGCAATGCTTTCCAGCTCCTCCTGAGGGATCCCAAGGTGCTCCCAGGCCAGATGAGATATATAACCTCTCCAGTGTGTTCTGAGTCTACCCCGAGGACTCCTCCCAGTTGGATGTGCCCAGAAAACCTCCAAAGGAAGGTGCCCAGGAGGCATCCTAATCAGATGCCTGAACCACCTTTCGACATGAAGGAGCAGCGGCTCTACTCCGAGATCCCTCTGGATGTCTGAGCTCCTCACCCTAGCTCTCAGAGTGAGCCCAGCCACCCTACGGAGAAAGCTCATTTCAGCTGCTTGTATCTGCAATCTCATCCTTTTGGTCACCACCCAAAGCTCATCACCATAGGTGAGGGTTGGAACATAGATTGACTGGTAAATCAAAAACTTTGCCTTCTAGTTCAGCTCCCTCTTCTGGTACAATACCCGCATTACTGCTGACGCCACCCTGATCCACCTGTCCATCTCACGCTCCATTTTACCGTCACTCATGAACAAGACCCTGAGATACTTGAACTTCTTCACTTGGGGCAGCAACTCACTCCCAACCCGTAGAGAGCACTTCACCGTTTTCCAGCAGAGAACCATGACCTCAGACTTGGAGGTGCTGACTCTCGCGAATATATTTATCTAAATACATGCTCTTCTCTTAGGCCCTTAGCTCCTCCTGGAGCATAGGCCATCGACAGTCTGCCTCTTCCATCTCGTCCTGTCTTAGGCTAGCCTCTCAAGAGTGTTCCAGATGTGGCCCCAGCTCTTCATCACAGCCACAACATCATGCCTCCAGGTGTTTTTGGGGTGTCCTCTTTTCCGCTTGCCCTGGGGATTCCATTTTAAAGCTTGCCTTGTAACAGTGTCTGGATGTTTCCTCAAGGTGTGGCCAATCCATCTCCATTTATGACGACTGATTTGTATTTGAATGGGTTCCTGACTGGGCGGCACGGTGGTATAGTGGTTAGCGCTGTCGCCTCACAGCAAGAAGGTCCGGGTTCGAGCCCTGTAGCTGGCGAGGGCCTTTCTGTGCGGTGTTTGCATGTTCTGTCCACGTGGGTTTCCTCTGGGTGCTCCGGTTTCGTCCAAAGTCACGCAGGTTAGGTTAACTGGTGACTCTAAATTGACCGTAGGTATGAGTGTGAATGGTTGTCTGTGTCTATGTGTCAGCCCTGTGATGACCTGGCGACTTGTCCAGGGTGTACCCCGCCTTTTGCCCGTAGTCAGCTGGGATAGGCTCCAGCTTGCCTGCGACCCTGTCGAACAGGATAAAGCAGCTAGAGATAATGAGATGAGATGGGTTCCTGACCTGATCATTCCCAATGATCTTCATCACAGGCCATGTTATGACATAATGTATTCACCCAGTGTAACATTTGGAAGAAAATTAGAAGTAGATTAGACCCATATCTTTTCAATTTTTCATGGGCCATCCGGTTTGATGCTTTTGAAATACAGACCAACAAATGTAACAATTACCAGTCAATGTCGGCCGGTCTGGCCTTATTTCCTACACTGTTTCTATGGTAACAGCTCATTCACAGGGACTCGTACATTTATGGAAGGAGTCTCCAGTGTCAGAGTTATAGCTGTAAGTTTAAGTTTTCCGACATCTTCAGGACAGAAGAGTTTACTCTTCTTTGCGGTTTCTTAGTAACGTGACAAGCTGCGACCATTTTGTTTGTTTGTTTTATTAACTTCAAGAGAAAGGAAAAAAAGAGAGGCTTGTGAGAGAATGAGGTTTCTTATACAACATTAAATGTATATCTAAATGGATAAAAAATATAAAATTGTAATCATTGGCAGCAATAGCAAATTACTGTGGCGTACAAGAAATAAAACGTGATTTTAAAAACTAAAATGTGGTTATTGGAAAATAATCAACTTCAGGATGTTAACGTGAAGCCCATCGTTGATTATTTTCCTATAAGCCCACATCACAGAATGTTTTATTCCTTCCTCGTGGTTACTCAAGTGTTTGATGGGAGGTGTATCATTGCTTTGTGCCCATGTGATAAAAACGTACACATTGTAGCAGAGGTTTGTCTCTGCAGTGATTAGCCATCATGCTCCTGAGGAAAGGGCAGATTTGACAGGAAACATTGCTCTAAAGTCTCTCTTCATCTGATGATTCATCAGACTGGCTGTGACGGACTCGGGGCTGCTCCACATTTCATTCGTCTCCATCTCGTACTAGTGAGTGTGTGTGACTGGACTGGTGCTGTAACACTGAAGATGTTCCACCATCAATCGAAGAAGACTCAGAAGTCCAATCTCACTGACCTGGAGCACTGACGAACTTCTCATGCGTTACTGTAAACATGGTGGTGGTGTAGTAGGTAGCTCTGAGCTCTCACAGCTCCAGAGCTCCAGGTTAAATCCTGAGCTGAGTTGTTACTGCCTCAAGGTGCATTTGCTTTACTGTTTAACAGGATTCCTCCACTTCGGCTATCCAGGGCCTAACCTGGTTTATCTACTTGTCTTCTTGTTGGACTTTTGGACATAATATATATACCAGTGTCTGTAAGTAAAGCTAACGTACCCAAGGAGGCAGCAACAATTTATTTGGTCAGCGTCATGGCTTGCATTCTACTGGTTGGTGAATTTTGATAGGAGCACTTCACAAGAATCTGAGAGAGACCTCCGTACCCTTTACTGCCACACCACCACTCTGGATACCTTGGAAGATGAAAGCAACTTATCCATCACTTGTCCATCCATCCATTATCTGTAGCCACTTATCCTGTACAGGGTTGCAGGCAAGCTGGAGCCTATCCCAGCTGACTATGGGCGAGAGGCAGGGTACACCCTGGACAAGTTGCCAGGTGATCACAGGACTGACACACAGAGACAAGCAACCATTCGCACCTACAGTCAATTTAGAGCCACCAATTAGCCTAACCTGTATGTCTTTAGGGTAAACCAGAGCACCTGGAGGAAGCCCATGCAGACAAGGGAAGAACATGCAAACTCCACACAGAAAGGCCCTCGTTAGCCACTGGGCTCTAACCCAGAACCTTCTTGCTGTGAGGCGACAGTGCTAACCACTACACCACCATGCCGCCCTCCGCCACTTGTCACTCTCCGTAAACACATCCCTGTGCTCCTGAAAAACCCTCTTGCATCATATAGAGTGCAGAAATTTGTGAGCAGTGTGAGTGCGAGAACTCAAACTGAAGCAAGGAACAGAATATCTGAGTGCAGACGAACAGTTTTGAGCAGGAATAGAGCAAATGTGCACATGGGTGGGGCTATTTATAAGAGAGAGGGCAGGTTTTGAAGGAAAACACTGTAAAATCATAACATGAAATGAATAAACATTGCAATCAAAATGAAAACCTATGCTCTTGATTAAACATAGGAACTGGAAGGGCACTCAGTAGAGTCCATATCTCTGCCAAGCCACGTTATCAACATCAAAATCAAACCACTTGAATCTCGGATAATACGAAAGCTGCCCACCAAATTTCATCCAAATCCGTTCACTACTTTTTGAGTTACATTGGGAAGAGACAAAAGAATCCTGGATCCACATACATATCCAGATTTGCATCAAAATCTAACCAATTGTTCCTTGGCCCATGGATCACCTTTCCTCACAATTTATTCAAATCTGGTCACTAATTTTTGAGTTATATTTGGAACAAACAAACAAACATGGGGAAGCCATAGTCTAATGGTTAGAGAAGCAGCTTTGGGACCAAAAGGTTGCTGGTTTGATTCCCTGAACCAGCAGGAATGGCTGAAGTACCCTTGAGCAAGGCACCTTAACCCCCACCATTTGTTATACATGGCTCTGGATAAACGCATGTACTGAATGCCTGTAATGTAATGTAACAAACAGAGGCAAAAACATAACCTCCTCCAACATAGTTGGCGGCAGAAATAAAACTCCATACACCACATGTCCAGCATTCCTTGGATAGACTCCAGATCATCTGACCAGGATAAAGCCCTTACCATCAAATCTATAACCTTAATTTCATAAATTTACATTTTGAAGGACAGAAAACTCAAGATTCATTTTATTTATTACATTTATTTCATTATTCACATGATAATCTACGTCATTTCCTTTGTTATTCAGTGTATGTTTTGGATCATCTTTTATGTTTATTTTATTTTTATAATATAAATGTCTAATTATTTCATCAGTTAATGTACAAATTCAGTAACAATCAATATTTATTTTAATAATGATTTAAAATAGTAATAGAGCGGCGGCTACAATTATCGACAGTCTATAATAATCGACACCTTTTCAGATTTACCAATAAAAAGCAATTTTACAAAAGTGAGTTTCAGTTCCAATAGTTATTATTGGTTGATTAATCAACCGGAAGACCCGCCCTCACCCTTTGTCCTTGTCGTCTGATGACACAGCTCGTTACCTGAGATGGGATTTTTTTTTTTAGCACGATCAACAATTGTTCAGAAAACCTGGACGTTATCATCGCAGGTGAGCATGGTGGAAAGATCATGGACATGTTTTTACTGATCAAATTCACCGATATTTCATGATCTCCTCGTCAAAACCTACTTTGCTTCTTACGCTTTCATTTGACAGTCGCCATTTTGTATCTAAACACATGTTTGAGAAATCACATGAGGTGTCGATAATAGTGATCACTTTCACCGGTGCCCACCATTATCGACACCCTGCGGAATTAAGGGACATTTACAACTGTTATGGATCGATCTTTGTGGAACATTGTTGAAGTAGATGAAATACTTTAAAAAAAATCAGTGCTGTGATTTATAATAATTTTTTTCCTGATTGATAACAGAATGGAATGTTGATAGAGTATTTGGAATCCGATTGCAATAAATAGAATTACAGCAGAATTAAATTCCTAGCATATAAAAAAATTATACTCTGGAAATATTCAGATTTTTCTATTCCATTCAGAAAATATGTTTTTGCAGTCAGTTGTAAATATCTACCACATATTACAATATCAGTAGACATTTTATATTTTGATTCGAGGAATGGCATGCAACCTTTGACCTGGATTTCCATGTGGTTACAATCTCGATTTCCTGTTGACATTTACTTGTAAATGACAAAACTAGAAATTAATACAAAAAACAATGAATGATGAACAAAATGTGATCTACGAAAATACTTAGAAAGTGGAACAAAAAGATTTTTTGACGCAGGTCAGTTAATTTGTTTACGAACATTAGAATTACTTCCTCATTTACGTAAACACCGACATCCATATATTTATATTAAATATATTTTGTACTAAATATAAGACTATGGAAAACAAATTTTAAATAAAAACTATGTTTTGTTAACTCAATCCCATATACCGTTTTTGTTTTTTTTTTATAAATAATCATCTGGGTGTCGATAACTGTGGACATAGTTGTTAATAATTGTGGAACAGCGTCACGTCATCTGATACACTAAGTAATTGGGAATCAACTCTTTTTTTTTTTTCCAGTGGAAGTTTGAGTAATTATTCGTGCACAATTTATGTATTGAAAGTCTTTTCTACTTTTGCAACGGCCAAAAGATCGTTACGGTGTCGATAATTGTAGCCACTGCTTTAGTACATTTAATACTTAAATGGTAGCATTTAAATATTGATTTTTTTAAAGATTTTTTGGGGCTTTTTTCACCTTTATTGGATAGGACAGTGTAGAGACAGGAAATGAGCTGGAGAGAGAGACGGGGAGGGATCGGGAAATGATCTCGGGTCGGAATCGAACCCGGGTCCCCAGATTTATGGTATGGCACCTTATCCACAACGCCCCCAATAATATTTATTTTCACTTGACTTTTATATTTGAGCAATCTATTATTATTATTATTATTATTCTCCCATTTGTACTATTTTTAGATTATTTCCTGGATATTTTTTTTTCTTGCTAAAGGCGATGAGATTCTTGACCTATTTCACTGTGTTTCATGCCTCACTATCCTCTGTTCCACTGTGACTCTCACATCGTGGCCCCAAGAGAGCAATCTGTTTAGAGATGCACTGGACCATATGAACTTCAGAAGCATTTGGTTGTGTGTGTGTGTGTGTGTGTGTGTCCATGCATAACATAACTGCACATCTTTTTTACACACTTCTTTCCTTTCCTACATTCCAGCGAGTGCCACAATGCAACAGATCGTATAAAAGTGCGAGTGTGGGACGAAGACGACGACATCAAATCTCGCGTCAAACAGCATTTCAAAAAGGAGTCTGACGACTTCCTGGGACAAACCATCATCGAAGTGCGCATGCTGAGCGGAGAGATGGACGTGTGGTACAACCTCGGTACAATACACACACACACACACACAAACACACGCATTCATGACCCTAAAAGCTCACTCAGTCCCACACTAACACTCATGAAATAAAAATCCTTTCCTGTCACAGAGAAATGACAGAGTGATAAAACACCCTGCAGTTTTAAACATATCACAGAATATTAAGAATGATGACATTAAATGTAAAGTCACACTGCAGTCACAAAGACGGGGTTCAGAGAGTCAATCTTTGGCATTTTCGATAAAAGAGACTTGTTCAGATAAACGCTCTTAGCCTTCAGGAGTTTTTCAGAACTGGGTAGAAATAAAGTTCACAGAATTGAACCTTGGTATTATTGTTATTTTTTAAAGGATTGATGTAATTCTGTTAGTCATCAGCTTTATTACAGCTGTGATAGACTTTTATTTTCATTTTCATTTCATTTTATTTGAAAGGGACCATGTGCAATTAAAAACATAAATGTTGCCATTTGATGCATTGCACCAGAGTTAGCCTTAGGCTAATTTACATCTGCAGTCCATATGACGGCGTCTTAGGGGCACTGAAGGTTAAAAAAAATACAGTACAGAGCTGAGGGAGGGAGTGATAATCCAAAAAGAACAAAAACTCAGTAATTCAGAGATTAAAAAGTCACAAATTTATGAGGAAAAAACCCCGCAGGTATTCTCTGAGACAGCAGTCAGGTGCTTTCCGGCTGCAGTGCATTCTGAGAAATGTAGTTTAAAAAAAAAATCTTAGTGCTTTATTCTTTCTTACTGCAAGCTGGCCTAGTGGTTAGCTTGTCAGTGTCTCAACCAGGAGGTTGCAAGTTCTACTTGCGGTCAGATCATACCAAAGACCATCATAAAAATGGTGCCTACTTCCATCTGGCAAGGCACGCTGCAATACAGATGCGAGTAGGGAGTCAAACTCTTGTGGTTACCAGAGGACCCGCCCCCCACTGTAATCCTAGCTGTATAGGCGAGAGGCTGAGGGGTATAGATGCTGCCCAATGCACCTTAAGGATCCGGGTCTGTATTCAGTGGGTCTGAATAGTGACAACTCTACAATCCCTCTTCTTTTAGGAGAATATATGTTATATATATATATATATATATATATATATATATATATATATATATATATATATATATATATATATATATTGTGTCTATTTTCCCAATATTCTAAAGGCCTCTTTGTGTTACTGGGGTCTGGCCTGATGCTGTGTGTTCATTACGGGAATATTGATGTCAAAACCTGTCTTTTAACCCTCTGGGGTCGAGAGCTTCGCCAACGAAGCTCAACAGGTTTAGAATGAGTAGGTCATGTGTTGAGATAAATATCTTCATGGGTTTTTCATCATAGAAGCATGATAAACATATTGACAGAAACTTTATACTTTACGCTTTCTTCTCTGCCCACTACCAAATAAAATTATAGTTTTTAAATTAGCGAAATTAGATGAAACATAAAACTTGTCACTTTACTCAGTCACACCAGAGTCAGAGTGCTGAGAACCTACTTATGAATTCATAAAAGACTGTTCCCATGGTAACGGCATGATAATTACTTTCACTTTTTTGGTTTCGATTGGTTTGTCTTTTGCTGTGGGAACACCCACTGTAAACAGGAGAAAATCTGTCAGTCAGAGTTTAGGCTATTTGGAGGTAAAACTTGTTGCGAGATGGTGAATGGATTTTTGCGCTTCGGATGATTCAGGACAGCGATTCAATTCAATCTTGAGAACTGCAATGCGGTGCTTGTTTTTTTTTTTTACTTCGAATCCAGCCAAAGATCAACTCGAGTAAGTGTAAATATTCCTTCTATTTCTGATGAGCAGATGGGTTGATATGCATGCACAGTGTAGTGCATACACAGGAAAAATGACTGAGCAGTTTTTCCAGAGTAAAAAGTATTTTCCTCAAAAATAGTTAATTTTGTTCTATTTTGAGTTTAGAGAGTAAAATCTGGAGTTGGACTGGGAGCAACATTGCAGAGTAATTGTGTAACAGAGTAACAGAGTTGGTTGTGGCTCTGAACTGAGTAAAATAGTACAAGAGTTAATTTCAAGACACACTGAATAGAGTCAAATACCAAAATAAAGTCAAATACCAGGTAAATGAAGCTGTTGTATAAAGCAGTTTTAGAACTGTTGGAATGTGTGAAAAGAACATGATCTTACCCATTGGGACTTGACCTGATGGGATTACGAGTTAATCTGATAGGATTAAGAGTTGGCATTGGGAGGGGTTTTCACTCTTCTCATTGAATGGAATGGAATTTTTTACTCTTCTCATTGAATACTCCTCCCACTGCCAACCCTTTATCCCAAAACAATAGGACATATTTTTTTTGATGGCCAGTTAATTGTCCAAACCAATGGAGCAGATTTAAGTTTTTGTGCTTGATCCATTCTTCAGCCTGAACAGAATCACCTCAAGTGACCAAAACAGTTCAACACAATGGGTTAGATCATGTTTTTTGTTTGTTTGTTTGTTTGTTTGTTTGTTTGTTTGTTTGTTTTTCACACATTCCAACACAGTTCTAAAACTGCTTTTTATAACATCTTCATTTATCGGTTATTTTTTAAAAGTACAGTCATGACATACAGACTACAGAGATATTATTGTAGCTGAACTTGTGCTGAATACAAAAAGTCATATGACTTTGAAAATACTGCTTAGATTTGTGGAAATTGACAACAAAATCAGAGCCTGCCAAAATCATTAGAGTGCCAGGAAATACCCTCAGACCCCAGAGGGTTAATCTACAGTTTTTCTAGTCTTTTAGCCTTTTCTTGGGTTAAGTGTAATGCTAGCATTGTGATATGACTGGTGTAGCTGTGTAGAATGGTTGAAGTGTCTTATGTGTTTTACTCTGCTTGTACAGTCATGCCAAAGACCGACATATTTACTCACTGAGGAATAGTTTCCCAATGGGGACAATAAAGTATCTACACTACCGTTCAAAAGTTTGGGGTCACCCAGACAATTTTGTGTTTTCCATGAAAAGTCACACTTTTATTTCCCACCATAAGTTGTAAAATGAATGGAAAATATAGTCAAGACATTTTTCTGGCCATTTTGAGGATTTAATCAACCCCACAAATGTGATGCTCCAGAAACTCAATCTGCTCAAAGGAAGGTCACCCTAGCCTGACACTTGCATGACTTTTGGCCACGATTTTGTCGTGGCAAATCGTGCCATTTTGGGGCACGAACTGGGAGGCTCCCGCACTGTTCACGACTAGTTCACGCATAGTTCATGATGAGTTCACGAATGCGTGCCCGTCCACATTCACGAACTGGCACGACGAGTTCACGCATAGTTTGCGCATAGTTTACGCACTTCCCGCATTGGCACGACGAGTTTGCGCAATTCGGACGGTGTCGTGCCGACTTGGGCACGCCTGTGTCATGCACAACCTCATCCTCATCAGATACCCACATGCAATTTCAGAAGTGGACCGCGAAGATCCGGACACACATGATCTGATCCCTGGTGGATGGAGGACTGACCGACACCTGCAGGGGCTGCTGCCTCTAACCGGCCATCATACCCAGAAGGATGCAAAGGATCAGCGAGACTACCTGTCACATTACTACATGTCCCCTGCTGGTGCTGTCCCTTGGCAAGAAAGAATGGTAGTAGCTTCATGAGCTGCATCCACAGTTGTTCCATTTTTGAAATAAAAGAAACGAAACTCCCCCCCCCAAAAAAAGTCATGAAGGAATAGAAAATAAAAGACATTAAAGAAAAAAGCAAGAAAAAAAATTGCGAATGGCGAGAAGTGTCCGGGAAGCCCTATATATACCCCCGGACCGACGCGAGCGCCACTGTCGCGCAGTAGTCATGAACTGCTCGTGAACTCGTCGTGAACTGCTCGTGCCATGCGCAAACTGTTCGTGAAGTGCGTAAACTAGTCGTGAACTGCTCGTGCCATCAATGTGTGACCGTGTCAGTGGGAAGGCACGGCCACGCTGCGACGAGCACCAATTCGTGAACATGTCATGAACTACTCGTGAACTCGACGTGAGATGTTCGTGAACTATTCGTGGCAGTTCGTGACAGTCGTGGCATGGCGCGCACTTCCACGCACTGGCACGCATCCTCCCGCATCGTCCCGACGAGTTCACGACGAGATCACGAACAGTTTGCGCATAGTTCACGACCCGGTCGCGAAATTTTGTCGTGACCAAAAGTTTGAACATTTCAAAATTCTCGTCCCGACATGGCACACAGTCACGACGGGTTTACGCACACTTCACGCCAGTTTACGACTAGTTTGCGCACTGGCATGACTCGAGTCGTGCCAATGCATGCCACGGAATCATGCAAGTGTCAGCCTAGCCTCAGTTTTATAGCTTCTCTAAAGAGCTAAAACTGTTTTCAGCTGTGCTAACATGATTGTACAAGGGTTTTCTAATCATCCATTAGCCTTCTGAGGCAATGAGCAAACACATTGTACCATTAGAACACTGGAGTGATAGTTGCTGGAAATGGGCCTCGATACACCTATGGAGATATTGCACCAAAAACCAGACATTTGCAGCTAGAATAGTCATTTACCACATTAGCAATGTCTCAATGTCTCGTTATCTGTAGCCACTTTAACCTGTTCTACAGGGTCACAGGCAAGCTGGAGCCTATTCCAGCTGACTACGGGTGAAAGGCGGGGTACACCCTGGACAAGTCACCAGGTCATCACAGGGCTGACACATAGACACAGACAACCATTCACACTCACACCTACAGTCAATTTAGAGTCACCAGTTAACCTAACCTGCATGTCTTTGGACTGTGGGGGAAACCGGAGCACCCAGAGGAAACCCACATGGACACGGGGAGAACATGCAAACTCCACACAGAAAGGCCCTCGTCGGCTACGGGGCTCGAACCCGGACCTTCTTGCTGTGAGGCGACAGCGCTAACCACTACACCACCGTGCCGCCCCACATTAGCAATGTATAGAGTGGATTTCTGATTAGTTTAAAGTGATCTTCATTGAAAAGAACAGTGCTTTTCTTTCAACAATAAGGACATTTCAAAGTGACCCCAAGCTTTTGAACGGTATTCTATTCTATTCTATTCTATTCTATTCTGGTTAGTACTGGGATGAGAGACTGACTGGGACGACCAGGTCCTGGCACACAAGGGACTTTGACTTTATTAGGGCCCGAGCCCGAATGGGAGAAGGCCCTATTGATCTTGTAAGAGTTCACTATTTTTGAGGGCCCGAGCCCTATAGGGCGAAGGCCCTATTGTTCTTGTAAGAGTTCACTATTATTAGGGCCCGAGCCCTATGGGCGAAGGCCCTATTCTTCTTGTAAGAGTTCACTATTATTATTCTTCCGTCTTCTTTATTTTTCTCCGCTGTTGGGCCATTTTCGGGGCACTTGCCATGGGCGAAAACTCACGAAATTTGGCACCAGTTCCGAGAATTGCCACCGCTACTCAGACCCAAAAGCCCAAACTTGGCCGGGGCTCAGGGCCTCTATAGCGCCCCCTAAGTCGTTGTGATTTTGGCATCCCGCATTAAGGTGCCTGGTTGCCATATAGTTTGTAGTAGTGGCATGCCATTTGGTATGCGTATGTATCTCACTAAGCCGGACAAAAATGTAATGCCAATGCATTAGCCACGCCCAACAGGAAGTGAGGTAATTTCACTTTTGTGCGAAATGCATGGCCATGAAGACGGCGCAACTCCTCCTAGACCGTTCATAGGAATGTCACCAAAATTGATACACATCATCTACAGACATGGCTGACAAAAGTTACTAAATACGTTTCATGTAGGGTAAACCCTTCAGAAGTTATACGTCAATCAATTTTCACTTCAAAATTTTACATGCTTAAAAATTCATAACAAATCTTCTAATTGCTCAACACTGCTCATACTTCACACGCAAATCACTCATTGGGCATCTGACATGTTAACCAATTTCTGTGATATTTCGCCACTGGGGGCGCTATTTTTGGGCAAAAAATCCAATCTTTCCTCAAATTTGGTCAAACTTCACGGCCACCCTCTTACTACCTCCCATGTCATGTACACTACATTTTGGGAATTTTCGTCCATGGGGGGCGCTGTTTTTGGCCAACGCAATTGCTCCAAAACAGGTTTTTGGTAAATAATTCCATAATGCTTCTCCTTCACACCACTACCTTGTGATAGTACGTTGCTGTTGTAGACACTTATTTTTCCAACTCATAATCGCTCATGTGCAGCATAGCGCCACCTACTGACATGGGAGAAACCAAAAAATTTATTCTTCAAAAATCAATATCTCATCTTCTATTTTCTCAATCTTGATCAAACTTGATACGCACACTCTTAACAGGTCACCTGACATATGTGCCAAATTTTGTGAACTTTTGCCACTGGGGGCGCTGTTTTCAGGCAACAATTTATATCTCGGCTTCTGATTGGTCAACCTTGATCAAACTTTATAAAACAACTCTTCATAGGTCCCTTGACATGTTTACCAAATTTGGTGAACTTTCACCACTGGGGGCGCTCATTGCGCTGTAGCAGTTGCAGGAGAGGTGTTTACAATCATGAGGCACCAGGAGTATGTTGTTTTGGTTGCCTTAAACACACATGACTTGTGGACCACTGGGGGCGCTCATTGCGCTGTAGCAGTTGCAGGAGAGGTGTTTACAATCATGAGGCACCAGGAGTATGTTGTTTTGGTTGCCTTAAACACATGACTTGTGGGGAATGGGTAGGCAGTCGGGAGCAAGTGTTGTAGCGTTACATACAGACTACTAGATGTCTAACAGAAGACAATCCTATGTACCTATAGCTTGGTGACTGATGAGGTAAATACATTAATTTGGTTGGGAAGCCATGGCATAAAATGTTCTGTCCATGACAACATCTCAGCGCACCGTGTACTCTGTGTCCAATTCTGTGCTTTGTCACCATTGTGGGAGTAATGTCTCTTGCCAAAGAAGCTGTGGAAGGTATTTCGCGGGGACGCATGCCCCCGCCCCCCTTGGCCGCTGGCGCGAGGGCCCGTCGAGGCCGCTTGCGGCTTTAATTATTCTTCCGACTTCTTCTTCTTCTTCTTCTTTATTTTTCTCCGCTGTTGGGCCATTTTCGGGGCGCTTGCCATGGGCGAAAACGCACGAAATTTGGCACCAGTTCCGAGAATTGCCACCGCTACTCAGAACCAAAAGCCCACACTTGGCCGGGGCTCAGGGCCTCTATAGCGCCCCCTAAGTCGTTGTGATTTTGGCATCCCGCATTAAGGTGCCTGGTTGCCATATAGTTTGTAGTAGTGGCATGCCATTTGGTATGCATATGTATCTCACTAAGCCGGACAAAAATGTAATGCCAATGCATTAGCCACGCCCAACAGGAAGTGAGGTAATTTCACTTTTGTGCGAAATGCATGGCCACGAAGACGGCGCAACTCCTCCTAGACCGTTCAGAGGTATGTCACCAAAATTGATACACATCATCTACAGACATGGCTGACAAAAGTTACTAAATACGTTTCACGTAGCATTAACCATTCAGAAGTTATACGTCAATCAATTTTCGATGCAAAATTTTACATGCTTAAAAATTCATAACAAATCTTCTAGTTGCTCAAAACTGCTCATACTTCACACACACATCACTCATTGGGCTTCTGACATGTTACCCAATTTCTGTGATATTTCGCCACTGGGGGCGCTATTTTTGGGCAAAAAATCCAATCTTTCCTCAAATTTGGTCAAACTTCACGGCCACCCTCTTACTACCTCCCATGTCATGTATACCACATTTTGGGAATTTTCGTCCATGGGGGGCGCTGTTTTTGGCCGACGCAATTGCTCCAAAACGGGTTTTTGGTAAATTATTCCATAATGCATTCCCTTCACACCACTACCTTGTGATTGTACGTTGCTGTTGTAGACGCTTATTTTTCCAACTCATAATCGCTCATGTACAGCATAGCGCCACCTACTGACATGGGAAAAACCAAAAAATTTATTCTTCAAAAATCTATATCTCATCTTCTATTTACTCAATTGTCATCAAACTTCATACGCAAACTCTTCATAGCTCACCTTACATATACGCCAAATTTTGTGCTCTTTCGCCCCTGGGGGTGCTGGTTATGGTAAAAATGATATTGCAGCTTCTGATTTGTCAAACTTGGCAAGCAAACTCTTTACAAGACCCTTTTTGGGGCGCTTGCCATGGTCGACAACGCACGAAATTTGGCTCCTTTTCCTTAGACTGCCACCGCTACTGAGAACCAGAAGCCCAGATCCAGGCGGGCCTCAGGGCCTCTTTAGTGCCCCCTAAGTCGTTGTGATTTTGGCCTCCCGCATAAAGGTGCCTGGTTGCCATGTAGTTTGTAGTAGTGGCATGCGATTTGGTACGCATATGTCTCTCCCTAAGCCGGACAAAAATGTAATGCCAATGCATTAGCCACGCCCAACTGGAAGTGAGGTAATTTCACTTTTGTGCGAAATGCATGGCCACGAAGACGGCGCAACTCCTCCTAGGCCGTTCATAGGAATGTCACCAAAATTGATAGACATCATCTACAGACATGGCTGACAAAAGTTCCTAAATACGTTTCACGTAGGATAAGCCGTTCAGAAGTTATACGTCAATCAATTTTCAATGCAAAATTTTACATGCTTAAAAATTCATAACAAATCATTTAATTGCTCAAAACTGCTCATACTTCACAAGCAAATCACTCATTGGGCTTCTGACATGCTACCCAAATTCTGTGATATTTCGCCACTGGGGGCGCTATTTTTGGGCAAAAAATCCAATCTTTCCTCAAATTTGGTCAAACTTCACAGCCACCCTCTTTCTACCTCCCATGTCATGTATACCCCATTTTGGGAATTTTCGTCCATGGGGGGCGCTGTTTTTGGCTGACGCAATTGCTCCAAAACGGGTTTTTGGTAAATAATTCCTTAATGCTTTTCCTTCACACCACTACCTTGTGATAGTACGTTGCTGTTGTAGACACTTCTTTTTCCAACTCATAATCGCTCATGTACAGCATAGCGCCACCTTCTGACATTGGAAAAACCAAAACATTTTTTCTTCAAAAATCAATATCTCATCTTCTATTTACTCAATCTTGATCAAACTTGATACGCACACTCTTAACAGGTCACCTGACATATCTCCCAAATTTTGTAAACTTTTGCCACTGGGGGCGCTGTTTTCAGGCAACATTTTATATCTCGGCTTCTGATTGGTCAAACTTGATCAAACTTGACACAACAACTCTTCATAGGTCCCTTGACATGTATACCAAATTTGGTGAACTTTCACCATTGGGGGGCTCATTGCGCTGTATCAGTTGCGGGAGAGGTGTTTACAATCATGAGGCACCAGGAGTATGTTGTTTTGGTTGCCTTAAACACACATGACTTGTGGGGAATGGGTCGGCAGTCGGGAGCAAGTGTTGTAGCGTTACATACAGACTAATAGATGTCTAACATAAGACAATCCTATGTAGCTATAGCTTGGTGACTGAGGAGGTAAATACATTAATTTGGTTGGGGAGCCATGGCATAAAATTTTCTGTCCATGACAACATCTCAGCGCACCGTGTACTCTGTGTCCGATTCTGTGCTTTGTCACCATTGTGGGAGTAATGTCTCTTGCCAAAGAAGCTGTGGAAGGTATTTCGCGGGGACGCATGCCCCCGCCCCCCTTGGCCGCTGGCGCGAGGGCCCGTCGAGGCCGCTTGCGGCTTTAATTAGGGCCCGAGCCCTATGGGCGAAGGCCCTATTGTTCTTGTAAGAGTTCACTATTATTATTCTTCCGTCTTCTTCTTCTTCTTCTTCCGTCTTCTTCTTCTTCTTTATTTTTCTCCGCTGTTGGGCCATTTTCGGGGCGCTTGCCATGGGCGAAAACGCACGAAATTTGGCACCAGTTCCGAGAATTGCCACCGCTACTCAGAACCAGAAGCCCAAACTTGGCCGGGGCTCAGGGCCTCTATAGCGCCCCCTAAGTCGTTGTGATTTTGGCCTCCCGCATTAAGGTGCCTGGGTGCCATGTAGTTTGTAGTACTGGCATGCCATTTGGTACGCATATGTATCTCACTGAGCCGGACAAAAATGTAATGCCCATGCATTAGCCACGCCCAACAGGAAGTGAGGTAATTTCACTTTTGTGCGAAATGCATGGCCACGAAGACGGCGCAACTCCTCCTAGACCGTTCATAGGAATGTCACCAAAATTGATACACGTCATCTACAGACATGGCTGACAAAAGTTACTAAATACGTTTCACGTAGGATAAACCTTTCAGAAGTTATACGTCAATCAATTTTCGATGCAAAATTGTACATGATTAAAAATTCATAACAAATCTTCTGATTGCTGAAAACTGCTCATACTTCACACGCAAATCACTCATTGGGCTTCTGACATGTTACCCAATTTCTGTGATATTTCGCCACTGGGGGCGCTATTTTTGGGCAAAAATTCCAATCTTTCCTCAAATTTGGTCAAACTTCACGGCCACCCTCTTACTACCTCCCATGTCATGTATACCACATTTTGGAAATTTTCGTCCATGGGGGGCGCTGTTTTTGGCCGACGCATTTGCTCCAAAATGGGTTTTTGGTAAATAATTCCATGATGCTTTTCCTTCACACCACTACCTTGTGATAGTACGTTGCTGTTGTAGACACTTTTTTTTTCAACTTATTATTGCTCATGTACAGCATAGCGCCACCTACTGACATGGGAAAAACCAAAAAATTTATTCTTCAAAAATCTATATCTCATCTTCTATTTACTCAATTGTCATCAAACTTCATACGCATACTCTTCATAGCTCACCTGACATATACACCAGATTTTGTGCACTTTCGCCACTGGGGGTGCTATTTTTGGGCAAAAAGTCCAATCTTTCCTCAAATTTGGTCAAACTTCACGGCCACCCTCTTACTACCTCCCATGTCATGTATACCACATTTTGGGAATTTTCGTCCATGGGGGGCGCTGTTTTTGGCCGACGCAATTGCTCCAAAACGGGTTTTTGGTAAATAATTCCATTATGCTTTTCCTTCACACCACTACCTTGTGTGCTACATACCTTGCAGCTACGTTGCTGTTGTAGACACTTATTTTTCCAACTCATAATCGCTCATGTACAGCATAGCGCCACCTGCTGACATGGGAAAAACCCAAAAATTTATTCTTCAAAAATCTATATCTCATCTTCTATTTACTCAATTGTCATCAAACTTCATACGCAAACTCTTCATAGCTCACCTGACATTTACGCCAAATTTTGTGCACTTTCGCCCCTGGGGGTGCTGGTTATGGCAGAAATGATATTGCAGCTTCTGATTTGTCAAACTTGGCAAGCAAACTCTTTACAAGACCCTTATTGGGGCGCTTGCCATGGTCGACAACGCACGAAATTTGGCTCCTTTTTCTTAGACTGCCACCGCTACTGAGAACCAGAAGCCCAGATCCAGGCGGGCCTCAGGGCCTCTATAGCGCCCCCCGAGCACCGTACAGTGCGAGACCCTATTGTTGCCATGTGTCCATTTCTGTGCTTTGTCGCCATTGTGGGAGTAATGTCTCTTGCCGAAGAAGCTGTGGAAGGTCTTTCTCGGGGACGCATGCCCCCGCCCCCCTTGGCCGCTGGCGCGAGGGCCCGTCGAGGCCGCTTGCGGCTTTAATTAGGGCCCGAGCCCTACTGGGCGAAGGCCCTATTGTTCTTGTAAGAGTTCACTATTATTAGGGCCCGAGCCCTATAGGGCGAAGGCCCTATTGTTCTTGTAAGAGTTCACTATTATTATTCTTCTTCTTTATTTTTCTCCGCTGTTGGGCCATTTTCGGGGCGCTTGCCATGGGAGAAAACGCGCGAAATTTGGCGCCACTTCCGAGAATTGACACCGCTACTCAGATCCAAAAGCCCACACTTGGCCGGGGCTCAGGGCCTCTATAGCGCCCCCTAAGTCGTTGTGATTTTGGCCTCCCGCATTAAGGTGCCTGGTTGCCATGTAGTTTGTAGTAGTGGCATGCCATTTGGTATGCATATGTATCTCACTAAGCCGGACAAAAATGTAATGCCAATGCATTAGCCACGCCCCACAGGAAGTGAGGTAATTTCACTTTTGTGTGAAATGCATGGCCACGAAGACGGCGCAACTCCTCCTAGACCGTTCATAGGAATGTCACCAAAATTGATACACATCATCTACAGACATGGCTGACAAAAGTTACTAAATACGTTTCACGTAGGATAAACCGTTCAGAAGTTATATGTCAATCAATTTTCACTTCAAAATTTTACATGCTAAAAAATTCATAACAAATCTTCTAATTGCTCAACACTGCTCATACTTCACACGCTAATCACTCATTGGGCTTCTGACATGTTACCCAATTTCTGTGATATTTCGCCACTGGGGGCGCTATTTTTGGGCAAAAAATCCAATCTTTCCTCAAATTTGGTCAAACTTCACGGCCACCCTCTTACTACCTCCCATGTCATGTATACCACATTTTGGGAATTTTCGTCCATGGGGGGCGCTGTTTTTGGCCGACGCAGTTTCTCCAAAACGGGTTATTGGTAAATTATTCCATAATGCTTTTCCTTTACACCACTACCTTGTGATAGTGCGTTGCTGTTGTGGACACTTATTTTTCCATCTCATAATCACTCATGTACAGCATAGCGCCACCTACTGACATGGGAAAAACCAAAAAATTTATTCTTCAAAAATCTATATCTCATCTTCTGTTTACTCAATTGTCATCAAACTTCATACGCAAACTCTTCATAGCTCACCTGACATGTACGCCAAATTTTGTGCACTTTTGCCCCTGTGGGTGCGGGTTATGGCAGAAATGATATTGCAGCTTCTGATTTGTCAAACTTGGCAAGCAAACTCTTTACAAGACCCTTTTTGGGGCGCTTGCCATGGTCGACATCGCACGAAATTTGGCTCCTTTTTCTTAGACTCCCACTGCTACTGAGAACCAGAAGCCCAGATCCAGGCGGGCCTCAGGGCCTCTATAGCGCCCCCTAACTCATTGTGATTTTGGCCTCCCGCATTAAGGTGCCTGGTTGCCATGTAGTTTGTAGTAGTGGCATGCCATTTGGTACGCATATGTATCTCACTAAGCCGGACAAAAAAGTACTGCCAATGCTTTAGCCACGCCCAACAGGAAGTAAGGTAATTTCACTTTTGTGCGAAATGCATGGCCACGAAAACGGCGCAACTCCTCCTAGACCGTTCATAGGAATGTCACCACAATTGATACACATCATCTACAGACATGGCTGACAAAAGTTCCTAAATACGTTTCACGTAGAATAAACCGTTCAGAAGTTATACGTCAATCAATTTTCAATGCAAAATTTTACATGCTTAAAAATTCATAACATATCTTCAAATTGCTCAAAACTGCTCATACTTCACAAGCAAATCACTCATTGGGCATCTGACATGTTACCCAATTTCTGTGATATTTCGCCACTGGGGGCGCTATTTTTGGGCAAAAAATCCAATCTTTCCTCAAATTTGGTCAAACTTCAGGGCCACCCTCTTACTACCTCCCATGTCATGTACACCTCATTTTGGGAATTTTCGTCCATGGGGGGCGCTGTTTTTGGCCAACGCAATTGCTCCAAAACAGGTTTTTGGTAAATAATTCCATAATGCTTCTCCTTCACACCACTACCTTGTGATAGTACGTTGCTGTTGTAGACACTTATTTTTCCAACTCATAATCGCTCATGTGCAGCATAGCGCCACCTACTGACATGGGAGAAACCAAAAAATTTATTCTTCAAAAATCAATATCTCATCTTCTATTTTCTCAATCTTGATCAAACTTGATACGCACACTCTTAACAGGTCACCTGACATATGTGCCAAATTTTCTGAACTTTTGCCACTGGGGGCGCTGTTTTCAGGCAACAATTTATATCTCGGCTTCTGATTGGTCAAACTTGATCAAACTTTACAAAACAACTCTTCATAGGTCCCTTGACATGTATACCAAATTTGGTGAACTTTCACCACTGGGGGCGCTCATTGCGCTGTAGCAGTTGCAGGAGAGGTGTTTACAATCATGAGGCACCAGGAGTATGTTGTTTTGGTTGCCTTAAACACACATGACTTGTGGACCACTGGGGGCGCTCATTGCACTGTAGCAGTTGCAGGAGAGGTGTTTACAATCATGAGGCACCAGGAGTATGTTGTTTTGGTTGCCTTAAACACACATGACTTGTGGGGAATGGGTAGGCAGTCGGGAGCAAGTGTTGTAGCATAGTGCCACCTACTGACATGGGAGAAACCAAAAAATTTATTCTTCAAAAATCAATATCTCATCTTCTATTTTCTCAATCTTGATCAAACTTGATACGCACACTCTTAACAGGTCACCTGACATATGTGCCAAATTTTGTGAACTTTTGCCACTGGGGGCGCTGTTTTCAGGCAACAATTTATATCTCGGCTTCTGATTGGTCAAACTTGATCAAACTTTACAAAACAACTCGTCATAGGTCCCTTGACATGTATACCAAATTTGGTGAACTTTCACCATTGGGGGCGCTCATTGCGCTGTAGCAGTTGCAGGAGAGGTGTTTACAATCATGAGGCACCAGGAGTATGTTGTTTTGGTTGCCTTAAACACACATGACTTGTGGACCACTGGGGGCGCTCATTGCACTGTAGCAGTTGCAGGAGAGGTGTTTACAATCATGAGGCACCAGGAGTATGTTGGTTTGGTTGCCTTAAACACACATGACTTGTGGGGAATGGGTAGGCAGTCGGGAGCAAGTGTTGTAGCGTTACATACAGACTAATAGATGTCTAACAGAAGACAATCCTACGTAGCTATAGCTTGGTGACTGATGAGGTAAATACATTAATTTGGTTGGGAAGCCATGGCATAAAATGTTCTGTCCATGACAACATCTCAGCGCACCGTGTACTCTGTGTCCAATTCTGTGCTTTGTCACCATTGTGGGAGTAATGTCTCTTGCCAAAGAAGCTGTGGAAGGTATTTCGCGGGGACGCATGCCCCCGCCCCCCTTGGCCCCTGGCGCGAGGGCCCGTCGAGGCCGCTTGCGGCTTTAATTATTCTTCTTCCGTCTTCTTCTTTATTTTTCTCCGCTGTTGGGCCATTTTCGGGGCGCTTGCCATGGCCGAAAACGCACGAAATTTGGCACCAGTTCCGAGAATTGCCACCGCTACTCAGAACCAAAAGCCCAAACTTGGCCGGGGCTCAGGGCCTCTATAGCGCCCCCTAAGTCGTTGTGATTTTGGCCTCCCGCATTACGGTGTCTGGTTGCCATATAGTTTGTAGTACTGGCATGCCATTTGGTACGCATATGTATCTCACTAAGCCGGACAAAAATGTAATGCCAATGCATTAGCCACGCCCAACAGGAAGTGAGGTAATTTCACTTTTGTGCGAAATGCATTGCCACGAAGACGGCGCAACTCCTCCTAGACCGTTCATAGGAATGTCACCAAAATTGATACACATCATCTACAGACATGGCTGACAAAAGTTACTAAATACGTTTCACGTAGGATTAACCGTTCAGAAGTTATACGTCAATCAATTTTCGATGTAAAATTTTACATGCTTAAAAATTCATAACAAATCTTCTGATTGCTCAAAACTGCTCATACTTCACAAGCGAATCACTCATTGGGCTTCTGACATGTTACCCAATTTCTGTGATATTTCGCCACTGGGGGCGCTATTTTTGGGCAAAAAATCCAATCTTTCCTCAAATTTGGTCAAACTTCACGGCCACCCTCTTACTACCTCCCATGTCATGTATACCACATTTTGGGAATTTTCGTCTATGGGGGGTGCTGTTTTTGGCCGACGCAATTTCTCCAAAACGGGTTTTTGGTAAATAATTCCATAATGCTTTCCCTTCACACCACTTCCTTGTGATAGTACGTTGCTGTTGTGGTCACTTATTTTTCCATCTCATAATCGCTCATGTACAGCATAGCGCCACCTACTGACATGGGTAAAACCAAAAAATTTATTATTCAAAAATCTATATCTCGTCTTCTATTTACTCAATTGTCATCAAACTTCATACGCAAACTCTTCATAGCTCACCTGACATATACGCCAAATTTTGTGCACTTTCGCCCCTGGGGGTGCTGGTTATGGCAGAAATGATATTGCAGCTTCTGATTTGTCAAACTTGTCAAGCAAACTCTTTACAAGACCCTTATTGGGGCACTTGCCATGGTCGACAACGCACGAAATTTGGCTCCTTTTTCTTAGACTGCCACCGCTACTGAGAACCAGAAGCCCAGATCCAGGCGGGCCTCAGGGCCTCTATAGCGCCCCCTAAGTCGTTGTGATTTTGGCCTCCCGCATAAAGGTGCCTGGTTGCCATGTAGTTTGTAGAAGTGGCATGCCATTTGGTACGCATATGTATCTCACAAAGCCGGACAAAAATGTAATGCCAATGCATTAGCCACGCCCAACAGGAAGTGAGGTAATTTCACTTTTGTGCGAAATTCATGGCCACGAAGACGGCGCAACTCCTCCTAGGCCGTTCATAGGAATGTCACCAAAATTGAGAGACATCATCTACAGACATGGCTGACAAAAGTTCCTAAATACATTTCACGTGGGATAAGCCGTTCAGAAGTTATACGTCCATCAATTTTCAATGCAAAATTTTACATGCTTAAAAATTCATAACAAATCTTCTAATTGCTCAAAACTGCTCATACTTCACAGGCAAATCACTCATTGGGCTTCTGACATGCTACCCAATTTCTGTGATATTTCGCCACTGGGGGCGCTATTTTTGGGCAAAAAATCCAATCTTTCCTCAAATTTGGTCAAACTTCACGGCCACCCTCTTACTACCTCCCATGTCATGTATACCTCATTTTGGGATTTTTCGTCCATGGGGGGCGCTGTTTTTGGCCGACGCAATTGCTCCAAAACGGGTTTTTGGTTAATAATTCCATAATGCTTTTCCTTCACACCACTACCTTGTGATAGTATGTTGCTGTTGTAGACACTTATTTTTCCAACTCATAATCGCTCATGTACAGCATAGCGCCACCTACTGACATGGGAGAAACCAAAACATTTATTCTTCAAAAATCAATATCTCATCTTCTATTTACTCAATCTTGATCAAACTTGATACGCACACTCTTAACAGGTCACCTGACATATCTCCCAAATTTTGTGAACTTTTGCCACTGGGGGCGCTGTTTTCAGGCAACAATTTATATCTCGGCTTCTGATTGGTCAATCTTGATCAAACTTGACACAACAACTCTTCATAGGTCCCTTGACATGTATACCAAATTTGGTGAACTTTCACCACTGGGGGCGCTCATTGCGCTGTAGCAGTTGCAGGAGAGGTGTTTACAATCATGAGGCACCAGGAGTATGTTGTTTTGGTTGCCTTAAACACACATGACTTGTGGGGAATGGGTAGGCAGTCGGGAGCAAGTCTTGCAGCGTTACATACAGACTAATAGATGTCTAACAGAAGACAATCCTATGTAGCTATAGCTTGGTGACTGATTAGGTAAATACATTAATTTGGTTGGGAAGCCATGGCATAAAATGTTCTGTCCATGACAACATCTCAGCGCACCGTGTACTCTGTGTCCAATTCTGTGCTTTTTCGCCATTGTGGGAGTTATGTCTCTTGCCAAAGAAGCAGTGGAAGGTATTTCGCGGGGACACATGCCCCCGCCCCCCTTGGCCGCTGGCGCAAGGGCCCGTCGAGGCCGCTTGCGGCTTTAATTAGGGCCCGAGCCCTATGGGCGAAGGCCCTATTGTTCTTGTAAGAGTTCACTATTATTAGGGCCCGAGCCCTATAGGGCGAAGGCCCTATTGTTCTTGTAAGAGTTCACTATTATTAGGGCCCGAGCCCTATGGGCGAAGGCCCTATTGTTCTTGTAAGAGTTCACTATTATTATTCTTCCGTCTTCTTTATTTTTCTCCGCTGTTGGGCCATTTTCGGGGCGCTTGCCATGGGCGAAAATGCACGAAATTTGGCACCACTTCCGAGAATTGCCACCGCTACTCAGAACCAAAAGCCCAAACTTGGCCGGGGCTCAGGGCCTCTATAGCGCCCCCTAAGTCGTTGTGATTTTGGCCTCCCGCATTAAGGTGCCTGGTTGCCATATAGTTTGTAGTAGTGGCATGCCATTTGGTACGCATATGTATCTCACTAAGCCGGACAAAAATGTAATGCCAATGCATTAGCCACGCCCAACAGGAAGTGAGGTGATTTCACTTTTGTGCGAAATGCATGGCCACGAAGACGGCGCAACTCCTCCTAGACCGTTCATAGGAATGTCACCAAAATTGATAGACGTCATCTACAGACATGGCTGACAGAAGTTACTAAATACGTTTCACGTAGGATAAACCGTTCAGAAGTTATGCGTCAATCAATTTTCACTTCAAAATTTTACATGCTAAAAAATTCATAACAAATCTTCTAATTGCTCAAAACTGCTCATACTTCACACGCAAATCACTCATTGGGCTTCTGACATGTTACCCAATTTCTGTGATATTCCGCCACTGGGGGCGCTATTTTTGGGCAAAAAATCCAATCTTTCCTCAAATTTGGTCAAACTTCACGGCCACCCTCTTACTACCTCCCATGTCATGTATACCTCATTTTGGGATTTTTCGTCCATGGGGGGCGCTGTTTTTGGCCGACGCAATTGCTCCAAAACGGGTTTTTGGTTAATAATTCCATAATGCTTTTCCTTCACACCACTACCTTGTGATAGTATGTTGCTGTTGTAGACACTTATTTTTCCAACTCATAATCGCTCATGTACAGCATAGCGCCACCTACTGACATGGGAGAAACCAAAACATTTATTCTTCAAAAATCAATATCTCATCTTCTATTTACTCAATCTTGATCAAACTTGATACGCACACTCTTAACAGGTCACCTGACATATCTCCCAAATTTTGTGAACTTTTGCCACTGGGGGCGCTGTTTTCAGGCAACAATTTATATCTCGGCTTCTGATTGGTCAATCTTGATCAAACTTGACACAACAACTCTTCATAGGTCCCTTGACATGTATACCAAATTTGGTGAACTTTCACCACTGGGGGCGCTCATTGCGCTGTAGCAGTTGCAGGAGAGGTGTTTACAATCATGAGGCACCAGGAGTATGTTGTTTTGGTTGCCTTAAACACACATGACTTGTGGGGAATGGGTAGGCAGTCGGGAGCAAGTCTTGCAGCGTTACATACAGACTAATAGATGTCTAACAGAAGACAATCCTATGTAGCTATAGCTTGGTGACTGATTAGGTAAATACATTAATTTGGTTGGGAAGCCATGGCATAAAATGTTCTGTCCATGACAACATCTCAGCGCACCGTGTACTCTGTGTCCAATTCTGTGCTTTTTCGCCATTGTGGGAGTTATGTCTCTTGCCAAAGAAGCAGTGGAAGGTATTTCGCGGGGACACATGCCCCCGCCCCCCTTGGCCGCTGGCGCAAGGGCCCGTCGAGGCCGCTTGCGGCTTTAATTAGGGCCCGAGCCCTATGGGCGAAGGCCCTATTGTTCTTGTAAGAGTTCACTATTATTAGGGCCCGAGCCCTATAGGGCGAAGGCCCTATTGTTCTTGTAAGAGTTCACTATTATTAGGGCCCGAGCCCTATGGGCGAAGGCCCTATTGTTCTTGTAAGAGTTCACTATTATTATTCTTCCGTCTTCTTTATTTTTCTCCGCTGTTGGGCCATTTTCGGGGCGCTTGCCATGGGCGAAAATGCACGAAATTTGGCACCACTTCCGAGAATTGCCACCGCTACTCAGAACCAAAAGCCCAAACTTGGCCGGGGCTCAGGGCCTCTATAGCGCCCCCTAAGTCGTTGTGATTTTGGCCTCCCGCATTAAGGTGCCTGGTTGCCATATAGTTTGTAGTAGTGGCATGCCATTTGGTACGCATATGTATCTCACTAAGCCGGACAAAAATGTAATGCCAATGCATTAGCCACGCCCAACAGGAAGTGAGGTGATTTCACTTTTGTGCGAAATGCATGGCCACGAAGACGGCGCAACTCCTCCTAGACCGTTCATAGGAATGTCACCAAAATTGATAGACGTCATCTACAGACATGGCTGACAGAAGTTACTAAATACGTTTCACGTAGGATAAACCGTTCAGAAGTTATGCGTCAATCAATTTTCACTTCAAAATTTTACATGCTAAAAAATTCATAACAAATCTTCTAATTGCTCAAAACTGCTCATACTTCACACGCAAATCACTCATTGGGCTTCTGACATGTTACCCAATTTCTGTGATATTCCGCCACTGGGGGCGCTATTTTTGGGCAAAAAATCCAATCTTTCCTCAAATTTGGTCAAACTTCACGGCCACCCTCTTACTACCTCCCATGTCATGTATACCTCATTTTGGGATTTTTCGTCCATGGGGGGCGCTGTTTTTGGCCGACGCAATTGCTCCAAAACGGGTTTTTGGTTAATAATTCCATAATGCTTTTCCTTCACACCACTACCTTGTGATAGTATGTTGCTGTTGTAGACACTTATTTTTCCAACTCATAATCGCTCATGTACAGCATAGCGCCACCTACTGACATGGGAGAAACCAAAACATTTATTCTTCAAAAATCAATATCTCATCTTCTATTTACTCAATCTTGATCAAACTTGATACGCACACTCTTAACAGGTCACCTGACATATCTCCCAAATTTTGTGAACTTTTGCCACTGGGGGCGCTGTTTTCAGGCAACAATTTATATCTCGGCTTCTGATTGGTCAATCTTGATCAAACTTGACACAACAACTCTTCATAGGTCCCTTGACATGTATACCAAATTTGGTGAACTTTCACCACTGGGGGCGCTCATTGCGCTGTAGCAGTTGCAGGAGAGGTGTTTACAATCATGAGGCACCAGGAGTATGTTGTTTTGGTTGCCTTAAACACACATGACTTGTGGGGAATGGGTAGGCAGTCGGGAGCAAGTCTTGCAGCGTTACATACAGACTAATAGATGTCTAACAGAAGACAATCCTATGTAGCTATAGCTTGGTGACTGATTAGGTAAATACATTAATTTGGTTGGGAAGCCATGGCATAAAATGTTCTGTCCATGACAACATCTCAGCGCACCGTGTACTCTGTGTCCAATTCTGTGCTTTTTCGCCATTGTGGGAGTTATGTCTCTTGCCAAAGAAGCAGTGGAAGGTATTTCGCGGGGACACATGCCCCCGCCCCCCTTGGCCGCTGGCGCAAGGGCCCGTCGAGGCCGCTTGCGGCTTTAATTAGGGCCCGAGCCCTATGGGCGAAGGCCCTATTGTTCTTGTAAGAGTTCACTATTATTAGGGCCCGAGCCCTATAGGGCGAAGGCCCTATTGTTCTTGTAAGAGTTCACTATTATTAGGGCCCGAGCCCTATGGGCGAAGGCCCTATTGTTCTTGTAAGAGTTCACTATTATTATTCTTCCGTCTTCTTTATTTTTCTCCGCTGTTGGGCCATTTTCGGGGCGCTTGCCATGGGCGAAAATGCACGAAATTTGGCACCACTTCCGAGAATTGCCACCGCTACTCAGAACCAAAAGCCCAAACTTGGCCGGGGCTCAGGGCCTCTATAGCGCCCCCTAAGTCGTTGTGATTTTGGCCTCCCGCATTAAGGTGCCTGGTTGCCATATAGTTTGTAGTAGTGGCATGCCATTTGGTACGCATATGTATCTCACTAAGCCGGACAAAAATGTAATGCCAATGCATTAGCCACGCCCAACAGGAAGTGAGGTGATTTCACTTTTGTGCGAAATGCATGGCCACGAAGACGGCGCAACTCCTCCTAGACCGTTCATAGGAATGTCACCAAAATTGATAGACGTCATCTACAGACATGGCTGACAGAAGGTACTAAATACGTTTCACGTAGGATAAACCGTTCAGAAGTTATGCGTCAATCAATTTTCACTTCAAAATTTTACATGCTAAAAAATTCATAACAAATCTTCTAATTGCTCAAAACTGCTCATACTTCACACGCAAATCACTCATTGGGCTTCTGACATGTTACCCAATTTCTGTGATATTCCGCCACTGGGGGCGCTATTTTTGGGCAAAAAATCCAATCTTTCCTCAAATTTGGTCAAACTTCACGGCCACCCTCTTACTACCTCCCATGTCATGTATACCACATTTTGGGAATTTTCGTCCATGGGGGGCGCTGTTTTTGGCTGACGCAATTTCTCCAAAACGGGTTTTTGGTAAATAATTCCATAATGCTTTTCCTTCACACCACTACCTTGTGATAGTACGTTGCTGTTGTTGACACTTATTTTTCCATCTCATAATCGCTCATGTACAGCATAGCGCCACCTACTGACATGGGAAAAACCAAAAAATTTATTCTTCAAAAATCTATGTCTCATCTTCTATTTACTCAATTGTCATCAAACTTCATATGCAAACTCTTCATAGCTCACCTGACATGTACGCCAAATTTTGTGCACTTTCGCCCCTGGGGGTGCTGGTTATGGCAAAAATGATATTGCAGCTTCTGATTTGTTAAACATGGCAAGCAAACTCTTTACAAGACCCTTATTGGGGCGCTTGCCATGGTCGACAACGCTCGAAATTTTGCCCCTTTTTCTTAGACTGCGAACGCTTCTGAGAACCAGAAGCCCAGATCCAGGCGGGCCTCAGGGCCTCTATAGCGCCCCCTGACGTGTTGTGATTTTTGCCTCTCGCTTTAAGGTGCCTGGTTGCCTTGTAGTTTGTAGTGGTGGCATGCCCTTTGGTAGAAATATATATCTCACTAAGCCGGACAAAAATGTAATGCCAATGCATTAGCCACGCCCAACAGGAAGTGAGGTAATTTCACTTTTGTGCGTAATGCATGGCCACGGAGACAGCGCAACTCCTCCTAGACCGTTCATAGGAACGTCACCAAAATTGATACACATCATCTACAGACATGGCTGACAAAAGTTGCTAAATACGTTTCACGTAGGGTAAACCGTTCAGAAGTTATACGTCAATCAATTTTCAATGCAGAATTTTACATGCTTAAAAATTCATAACAAATCTTCTAATTGCTCAAAACTGCTCATACTTCACACGCACATCACTCATTGGGCTTCTGACATGTTACCCAATTTCTGTGATGTTTCGCCACTGGGGGCGCTATTTTTGGGCAAAAAATACAATCTTTCCTCAAATTTGGTCAAACTTCACGGCCACCCTCTTACTACCTCCCATGTCATGTATACCACATTTTGGGAATTTTCGTCCATGGGGGGCGCTGTTTTTGGCCGACGCAATTGCTCCAAAATGGGTTTTTGGTAAATAATTCCATAATGCTTTTCCTTTACACCACGACCTTGTGATTGTACGTTGCTGTTGTAGACACTTATTTTTCCAACTCATAATCGCTCATGTTCAGCATAGCGCCACCTACTGACATGGGAAAAACCAAAAAATTTATTCTTCAAAAATCTACATCTCATCTTCTACTTACTCAATTGTCATCAAACTTCATACGCAAACTCTTCATAGCTCACCTGACATATACGCCAAATTTTGTGCACTTTCGCCCCTGGGGGTGCTGGTTTTGGCAAAAATGATATTGCAGCTTCTGATTTGTCAAACTTGGCAAGCAAACTCTTTACAAGACCCTTATTGGGGCGCTTGCCATGGTCGACATCGCACGAAATTTGGCTCCTTTTTCTTAGACTGCCACCGCTACTGAGAACCAGAAGCCCAGATCCAGGCGGGCCTCAGGGCCTCTATAGCGCCCCCTAACGTGTTGTGCTTTTTGCCTCTCGCATTAAGGTGCCTTCTTGGCATACTGTCGCCATTGTGGGAGTAATGTCTCTTGCCGCAGAAGCTGTGGAAGGTATTTCGCGGGGACGCATGCCCCCGCCCCCCTTGGCCGCTGGCGCGAGGGCCCGTCGAGGCCGCTTGCGGCTTTAATTTTTCTTCTTCTTCTTCTTCTTTATTTTTCTCCGCTGTTGGGCCATTTTCGGGGCGCTTGCCATGGGCGAAAACGCACGAAATTTGGCACCAGTTCCGAGAATTGCCACCGCTACTCAGAACCAGAGGCCCAAACTTGGCCGGGGCTCAGGGCCTCTATAGCGCCCCCTAAGTCGTTGTGATTTTGGCCTCCCGCATTAAGGTGCCTGGTTGCCATGTAGTTTGTAGTAGTGGCATGCCATTTGGTACGCATATGTATCTCACTAAGCCGGACAAAAATGTAATGCCAATGCATTAGCCACGCCCAACAGGAAGTGAGGTAATTTCACTTTTGTGCGAAATGCATGGCCACGAAGAGGGCGCAACTCCTCCTAGACCGTTCATAGGAATGTCACCAAAATTGATACACATCATCTACACACATGCCTGACAAAAGTTACTAAATACGTTTCACGTAGGATAATCCGTTCAGAAGTTATACGTCTATCAATTTTCAATGCTCAATTTTACATGCTTAAAAATTCCTAACAAATCTTCTCATTGCTCAACACTGCTCATACTTCACACGCAAATCACTCATGGGGCTTCTGACATGTTACCCAATTTCTGTGATATTTCGCCACTGGGGGCGCTATTTTTGGGCAAAAATTCCAATCTTTCCTCAAATTTGGTCAAACTTCACGGCCACCCTCTTACTACCTCCCATGTCATGTATACCACATTTTGGGAATTTTCATCCATGGGGGGCGCTGTTTTTGGCCGACGCAATTGCTCCAAAACGGGTTTTTGGTAAATAATTCCATAATGCTTTTCCTTCACACCACTTCCTTGTGATAGTACGTTGCTCTTGTAGACACTTATTTTTCCAACTCATAATCGCTCATGTACAGCATAGCGCCACCTACTGACATGGGAAAAACCAAAAAATGTATTCTTCACAAATCTATATCTCATCTTCTATTTACTCAATTGTCATCAAACTTCATGCGCAAACTCTTCATAGCTCACCTGACATATACGCCAAATTTTGTGCACTTTCGCCCCTGGGGGTGCTGGTTATGGCAAAAATGATATTGCAGCTTCTGATTTGTCAAACTTGGCAAGCAAACTCTTTACAAGACCCTTATTGGGGCGCTTGCCATGGTCGACAACGCACAAAATTTGGCTCCTTTTTCTTAGACTGCCACCGCAGGCGGGCCTCAGGGCCTCTACAGCGCCCCCTAACGTGTTGTGATTTTTGCCTCTCGCATTAAGGTGCCTGCTTGGCATATAGTTTCTAGTTATTATTATTATTATTAGGGCCCGAGCACCGTACAGTGTGAGACCCTATTGTTTTTGAAGGATTATTATTTATTATTATTATTATTATTATTAGGCCCCGAGCACCGTACAGTGCGAGACCCTATTGTTGCCATGTGTCCAATTCTGTGCTTTGTCGCCATTGTGGGAGTAATGTCTCTTGCCGAAGAAGCTGTGGAAGGTATTTCGCGGGGACGCATGCCCCCGCCCCCCTTGGCCGCTGGCGCGAGGGCCCGTCAAGGCCGCTTGCGGCTTTAATTCTTTTTTATTGTGTGATTGAGGAGGAAAGACTGCATTTCCTGTAACACTCAGCTCAGTCGTGGTGTCTGTAGTGTGAAATCTTGATGACGGTGGTGTAAGTGGTTAGCACTGTTCGCCTCACAGCAAGAAGGTTCTGGGTTCGAGCCCAGCAGTCGGCAGGGACCTTTCTGTGTGGAGTTTGCATGTTCTCCCCGTTTCTGTGTAGGTTTCCTCCGGGTGCTCCTGTTTCCCCCACAGTCCAAAGACATGCGGTTAGGGTAACATGGGGAAGCCATGGGCTGAAGTGACCCTGAGCAAGGCACCGAACCCACAACTGCTCTCTGGGCACTGTAGTATAGCTGCCTACTGCTCTGGGTGCATGTGTGTTAACTGCTTCACATGGGTTAAATGCAGAGAGGAATCTCACAAGCGTACGTGTGATGAATAACTTTGTTGTTCTCTTCTTCTTCTTCTTCTTCTTCTTCTTCTTCCAACCTTGTAAAGTGAAGCAGTCTGGGCAGTTCCTTGACAATTTTTCAAAATTCTGATTTTTTTTTCCTTGTAAATTTATGACTTTATAATCTCAGAGAGTATCTGAGTTTGTTTGTTGTTGTTTTTTATCCGCCCCTCTCATTTGTGTTGTTCCTCCAATCAGTGACTGTGCTGTTCCTGACCCCGAGTATGATGTAATTCTGGTCCGACCTCTTCTTTCTGTTCCTCCAGAGAAAAGAACGGATAAGTCGATGGTGTCGGGGGCGATCAGGCTGAAGATCAGCGTGGAGATGAAGGGTGAGGAGAAAGTGGCTCCTCCGCACGGGCAGTACACGTGTTTGCATGAGGTGAGTTAGTGTTTATGGGCCACGTGAGCTGTACCAGCACAGGGAATGTACAGTACACACCTGGAGTTGCGGAAGTGTATACCTGTCCAGGTGATCTCTGGTGTTGTGTGTGCGTGTCTGTGCAGAACCTGTTCCACTACCTGACCGAGGTGAAGAATAACGGAGCCGTGAAGATTCCTGAGGTCAAAGGTGACGAGGCATGGAAGGTTTATTTTGACGACGTCTCTCAGGAGATTGTGGACGAGTTCGCCTTGCGCTTTGGAGTCGAGTCCATTTACCAGGCCATGACGTGAGTGTGTATATCAGTACAGTGTGTGTATGTGTGGGGTTTTCCATCCAGATGATTTACACAGCTGGAAACATCAGTGCATGTACAGTGGTGCTTGAAGGTTTGTGAACCCTTTAGAATTTTCTATATTTCTGCATAAATATGACCTAAAACATCATCAGATTTTCACACAAGTCCTAAAAGTAGATAAAGAGAACCCAGTTAAACAAATGAGACAAAAATATTATACTTGGTCATTTATTTATTGAGGAAAATGATCCAATATTACATATCTGTGAGTGGCAAAAGTATGTGAACCTTTGCTTTCAGTATCTGGTGTGACCCCCTTGTGCAGCAATAACTGCAACTAAACGTTTGCGGTAACTGTTGATCAGTCCTGCACACCGGCTTGGAGGAATTTTAGCCCGTTCCTCCATACAGAACAGCTTCAACTCTGGGATGTTGGTGGGTTTCCTCACATGAACTGCTCGCTTCAGGTCCTTCCACAACATTTCCATTGGATTAAGGTCAGGACGTTGACTTGGCCATTCCAAAACATTCACTTTATTCTTCTTTAACCATTCTTTGATAGAATGACTTGTGTGCTTAGGGTCGTTGTCTTGCTGCATGACCCACCTTCTCTTGAGATTCAGTTCATGGACAGATGTCCTGACATTTTCCTTTAGAATTCGCTGGTATAATTCAGAATTCATTGTTCCATCAATGATGGCAAGCCGTCCTGGCCCAGATGCAGCAAAACAGGCCCAAACCATGATACTACCACCACCATGTTTCACAGATGGGATAAGGTTCTTATGCTGGGATGCAGTGTTTTCCTTTCTCCAAACATAACGCTTCTCATTTAAACCAAAAAGTTCTATTTTGGTCTCATCCGTCCACAAAACATTTTTCCAATAGCCTTCTGGCTTGTCCCCGTGATCTTTAGCAAACTGCAGATGAGCAGCAATGTTCTTTTTGGAGAGCAGTGGCTTTCTCCTTGTAACCCTGCCATGCACACCATTGTTGTTCAGTTTTCTCCTGATGGTGGACTCATGAACATTAACATTAGCCAATGTTAAGTTTTTACTTCATCCCACTCCTTTTCGGACATGTAAACTCAAAACTGCTTAGTGCATCCTAGTTTGTATTTTTGTTTTGTTTTATTTTGGTTTTGATATTATATTATTATTACCTATATTATTTATGGTTTATTTTCTAATTTAGTGGCTTTTTATGTGTTCTTGTTGCAAATTCTGTTTTGCTTTTCTTGTTTTCTGTTTATTTAGTCATTGTTTGTTTACATGTTTGAAACAAAGATAAAGATAAAAACAAAATGTGAGAGAGGCCTTCAGTTGCTTAGAAGTTACCCTGGGGTCCTTTGTGACCTTGCCGACTATTACACGCCTTGCTCTTGGAGTGATCTTTGTTGGTCGACCACTCCTGAGGAGGGTAACAATGGTCTTGAATTTCCTCCATTTGTACACAATCTGTCTGACTGTGGATTGGTGGAGTCCAAACTCTTTAGAGATGGTTTTGTAACTTTTTCCAGCCTGATGAGCATCAACAACGCTTTTTCTGAGGTCCTCAGAAATCTCCTTTGTTCGTGCCATGATACACTTCCACAAACATGTGTTGTGAAGATCAGACTTTGATAGATCCCTGTTCTTTAAATAAAACAGGGTGCCCACTCACACCTGATTGAAAACACCGGACTCTAATTTCACCTTCAAATTAGCTGCTAATCCTAGAGGTTCACATACTTTTGCCACTCACAGATATGTAATATTGGATCATTTTCCTCAATAAATAAATGACCAAGTATAATATTTTTGTCTCATTTGTTTAACTGGGTTCTCTTTATCTACTTTTAGGACTTGTGTGAAAATCTGATGATGTTTTAGGTCATATTTATACAGAAATATAGAAAATTCTAAAGGGTTCACAAACTTTCAAGCACCATTGTACTTATCCAGGTAAATAACACACCTGTAGAAGGAAGTGTACACCATTACAGTGTGTGTTCAGTACCTGTGCAGGGGAACGGAACATATATTTAATTTCGCTGCCGTACCGGAGAACGTCATGGGTTTGAAGTGTTGTGTCCGAGACCCGATCCTCTTCTGAGCAGTGATTTATGAGAACAGACAGAGAGGGACAAGTGGCTATTAATTCTCTTTCGTCTTCCAAGGCATCCAGGGTGGTGGTGTGGCAGCAAAGGGTGCAGAGGTCTCTCTCTCTCTCTCTCTCTCTCTCTCTCTCTCTCCACCTTTCCACAGACATCTCCAGATGCTTGCAGCGTCTACTTCCTGTCTCCTTAATACCGAACCTTCCACACATCCTCAGCTACAAGTTACAGGATGTACAATCTGTTGAAAGTTTCTTGAGATGTATTGATTGAAATTTCCCCGCAGCAGCTTGACCTTTGTAACTCGTCTGAAGTTGAACATGCTGAGCTTAGGGATTGCAATGAGAAGAGCGAAAGTACTGCAGAGCAACAAGAACGCCTTTGGGGAAATTACCCTTCATCCTGTACGTGCTGCGCTGATTTCTAATAAACAGGCCACGGATACGTGTGTAATGTTTGCTGTTCCAACTTGATACGTGATTAATGCAGAGTCAATCACCGTCAGAGAGAGAGAGAGAGAGAGAGAGAGAGAACAGGAGAAGGATGAGAACCATCGCGTCAAATCAGATTCCTGGAATGTTGGTTCTCTTCAGTGTAGACTACTCCAATGGGAATTCCTGAGACTTTATAACCCATGGTCTATTCCTTCTCTCTTCATGTATGCTACCGTTCAAAAGTTTGGGGTCACTTTGAAATGTCCTTATTTTTGAAAGAAAAGCACTGTTCTTTTCAATGAAGATCACTTTAAACTAATCAGAAATCCACTCTATCCATTGCTAATGTGGTAAATGACTATTCTAGCTGCAAATGTCTGGTTTTTGGTGCAATATCTCCATAGGTGTATAGAGGCCCATTTCCAGCAACTCTCACTCCAGTGTTCTAATGGTACAATGTGTTTGCTCATTGCCTCAGAAGGCTAATGGATGATTAGAAAACCCTTGTACAATCATGTTAGCACAGCTGAAAACAGTTGAGCTCTTTAGAGAAGCTATAAAACTGACCTTCCTTTGAGCAGATTGAGTTTCAAATCAAGTCAAGTTTATTTGTATAGCGCTTTTAACAGTAAACATTGTCGCAAAGCAGCTTTACAGAATTTGAACGACTTAAACATGAGCTAATTTTATCCCTAATCTATCCCCAATGAGCAAGCCTGTGGCGACGGTGGCAAGGAAAAACTCCCTCAGACAACATGAGGAAGAAACCTCGAGAGGAACCAGACTCAAAAGGGAACCCATCCTCATTTGGGCAACAACAGACAGCCTGACTATAATATTAACAGTTTTAACAGGTATAACCCTCAACTGTCCTCATGGGGCCGTCCTTCACAGGAGCGGTGCGATAAAACTCCGACCAGACACAGGGCACCAGGATGGATCAAGCAGGTCCGAGGGGCAGAAGAGGCCAGCATCTCAATCCCAGGATTGAGATGAGTTTCTGGAGTGAGTGAGTTTCTGGAGCATCACATTTGTGGGGTCGATTAAATGCTCAAAATGGCCAGAAAAATGTCTTGACTATATTTTCTATTCATTTTACAACTTATGTTGGTAAATAAAAGTGTGACTTTTCATGGGAAACACAAAATTGTGTGGGTGACCCCAAACTTTTGAACGGTAGTGTATGTGTGTGTTCTCTGGGTCATTGCTAAGACGTCATGATTAATTAAAGCTTAAACAGACACTTTCCTGATGAGATCATTTGAAGAAACACGGATTTGTTTGTGGTGGCTGATGGGACAGGTTTGTCTTTTCAACTAAACTGTCCATCGCTTCCCGTCTCATATCTCATTCAGTGCGTTTACATGGACACGAATATCCCACGATTATTCCGAATATGACGATATACAGAATTTAATGTGGGTTGTGTAAACAGGATATTCTGTTTGGATTTTCCGACTTTGACCTTATTTTGTATTTAGCATTTTCCAATAAAGACATCTTTCTCTCTTCTTTCCTGTCTTTCTCTCTCTTCTCTTACTCTTTCCTTCTTTCACCTGTCTTTCTCTTTCCTGTCTTTCTTGTTCCTTCTCTCACCTGTCTCTCTCTTGTCTTTCTCTTTTCTTCTCATGCCTGTCTTTCTCTCTTCTATCTTTCTCTTTCCTTCTCTCACCTGTCTCTCTCATATTTCTCTCCCCCTCTTTCTCGCCTGTCTTCCTCTTTCCTGAGTTCTCTCTCTCTCCCCTGTCTCTCTTTCCTTCTCTTGCCTGTCTTTCTCTCTCTCCCTCCTATCTTTATCTTTCCTTCTCTCACATGGCCCTCCCTTGTTTTTCTCTCTCCTGTCTTTCTCTTTCCTTTTCCCACTTGTCTTTCTCTCACCTTCTCTCCTGCCTCTTTCTTACCTGTCTTTCTCTTTCTCTATCTTTCCTGTCTTCTCTCTCCCATCATTCTCTGTCCTGTTTTCTGTCTCCTGTATTTCTCTTCCATTCTCTCTCCTGACTTTCTCTCTCTCTCTCTCTCTCTCTCTCAGGGCCACTTGGTCTTTCAGCTCAGAGGTAATTAATTTGAGCTCCTGATGTGTAGCAGCTCTGCTCTATCGCTTCTCACTGAGACTCGAGTGTGTGTGTGTGTGTGTGTGTGTGTGTGTGTAAATCAGTCACAGTGTCGTGTATAACTCTCACCACAGTCTGGAATCACAGGCAACTATATACGTGTGTGTAGTGTAACGCTGACAGCTAACATCTCTGTGTGTGTGTGTGTGTGTGTGTGTTTCTTCTGTCTATTGCATTATCTATTATAGCCTTTTTTTATATCACATTACTGGAAAAAGACAGACCCCGGTATTTTCTTGTTTCCCTTTTGTCCCATTCCTGTTCCCTCTCTATTGTCTCAGGAGCTGAAGCCTTTGCCACATTCCTGGTCTCAAGTCCATTCTTAATTAGAAGTGATCACTCACTAATGTTTAACACTGAACGCTTGTAATAATACACTTTATATCTTCAAGCTTCTTCCTCTTTGTCGTTAGTGATCACAGATGCGGCTGGGCCATTCTCAGAAAACATCACAAATTCAGTTTTAAACATGAAGTTTGTTTTATTTATATATACAGAGAGAGAGAGAGAGAGAGAGAGAGAGAGAGAGAGAAAACTTGTCTGCATTTGCAAAATTTTATTTCACCTAAATAGACCAGAATGTGTTTGTGTCTAAATCAGGATTGGTGAAATTTGAATGAAAATAATTACTTTGTTTTTAATTTTATTTTCAGTTTTCTTTCTGAAGTATTACCTCTTCACTTTTTATCATGGAAAATGTCATGATTTTTGCTTCAACGGTTTTTGGTGTAGAGTCTAAAATATATGCACAAGAATGTGTACTTTCTTGATGTCTTTACCGTTACCTAAATGGTAAAATCATGCTGTAACTCAGGGCTTTGGCCATAGAGGGCAGTGCAGCTACATGAAGAAGGACCAGGATGTTGAGCAGCCATTTTGAAAAAAAAATTATTGGTGCATGAATGTTGGAATCCGGGATACTGATCAGGTAAATATGAAATTTCGAATATGATGTCAGGGAAATTAACTGTCTTTGCCGTTACCCCTCAATGATAAAGATAATGATGCTGCATGATGAAAAAGTTTAGTTAGCCAAGCAGCAAGGAAGGATGGGATAATAAATGCATATTTTTTTTACCTTTTTCCCTGCACTCAGTGACCCAAAAATGCCATGCGATGTCTATACCATTACCCAGTGTTGTCTTTACCGTTACTCTATAGGGTAATGGTAAAGATATTATGGGTAACGGTAAAGACAACAACTGGGCATTATTTTTTTTTTCAATCTCTTGCCCTGTGATGACCTGGCGACTTGTCCAGGGTGTACCCTGCCTTTCGCCCGTAGTCAGCTGGGATAGGCTCCAGCTTGCCTGAGACCCTATAGAACAGGATAAAGCAGCTACAGATAATGAGATGAGATGAGATATCTTTTGCTTTGTGAATTTGATTTTTTTGTCTATTAAATATATTTATAGGGATTAACTAAAATTGGTATATACTTTTTTTAAAATGTCTTTACCGTTACTCATCACAATTTCTGAGAATGGTCTGACTGCAAAATCTTCACCATGTATTGGACATCGCATGACTTTTCAAGTCACAACACCTGCTAGAGGCCAAAATATGTAAAATTCAGAAGAGGATGCATAACATTAGTTTTGAAAACCAGGCTTAAATAGGAAAAAAAATATATATGTATAAAATTGTGTCCATGTTACATGACAGGCAGGAAAAAAAAAAAAAAAAACCTTGATTTAAACTTGCTCATGCTGGTGTCAGGAATTGTTTAATACACTATTCATTTACTCATAAAATAATACTCTGATTGATTCTGACATATCGATACCAGGTGATGCTATGGGACGTAAGGCTATAGTGTCCTTTGATCACCCTAAAGACCAGATGTTTACATTTGCATGCATATCATTTGGCAGACGCCCTTCTCCAGGGCAACTCAAGGGCCCGACAGTGGCAGCTTGGTGGTGCTGCGGTTTGAACTCATGATTAATTCTCCAAAGTCTTAACCACTGAACTGCTCCTGCCAAACCCTTACCTGTAACCGAGACAGGATACAGCTGAGGGTGAAGTCAAGGGTTTCCTCAAATACCCAGAAATGGCAGCTTGTTGATGCTGAGATTTAAACTCATAACCTTCCAATCAATAACCCAATACGTTAAGCTGCCCCTGAACTGCAGACGACACAAAATCTGGATCTATATCGTGATGAATGGTGAGAGAAAAGAGAGAGCAGAAGTCAATTGGGTTTTTATTGTCATTCTGCTATATAGCTTGTACACACTGGAACGAAATATCATTTCTCCAACACAGTATGCAAGTCTTTTTTTTCCTCACGTTGGGGGATGCCATGGCCAAATGGTTAGAGAAACAGCTTTGGGAGCAAAATGCCGCTGGTTCAAGTCCCTGAAAGAGCAGGATTGGCTCAAGTACCCTTGAATAAGGCACCTAACCCCCAACTGCTCCAGCAAGTGTGGTGGTGTACCTTGTGTCTGATTAGCCAAAGAAAAACTGATGATGTGATTATCAGTTTGGGCAAGAACCTGTCCATAACTAACTAATGAAGCAAGATTCTTTCAAAATTATTCAAACTAATTTCTCCTGTAGATTTAACAATCTCCTTCCCAATTAAAGCCTGGGACAACGACCTGTCAGTTACCCTTGACTTGCAAAGCTGGATTCAAATCTCTAGGAACATCTTCACAATGACCAGAAATACCAACTTGCAACTAATACAGTATAAGATAATCCACAGAACACATCACACCCAAAACAGTTTGCATTGAATGGGTTTCACAGACTCTGACTCATGTTTGCACTGAAAACAAAACATCCCAGAGAACTATTTTCACTTCATCTGGTTTTGCCCTCCAATAAATAATTCCTGGAAAGAAATCATCAACAAATTATCAATTATTACAAACTGTAGTGGGTGGCACGGTGGTGTAGTGGTTAGCGCTGTCACCCCACAGCAAGAAGGTCCGGGTTCGAGCCCCGTGGCCGGCGAGGGCCTTTCTGTGTGGAGTTTGCGTGTTCTCCCCGTGTCCGCATGGGTTTCCTCTGGGTGCTCCGGTTTCCCCCACAGTCCAAAGACATGCAGGTTAGGTTAACTGGTGACTCTAAATTGACCCGTAGGTGTGAATGTGAGTGTGAATGGTCGTCTGTGTCTATGTGTCAGCCCTGTGATGACCTGGCGACTTGTCCAGGGTGTACCCCGCCTTTCACCCGTAGTCAGCTGGGATAGGCTTGCCTGCGACCCTGTAGAAGGATAAAGCTGCGAGAGATAATGAGATGAGATGAGACAAACTGTAGTATCCAGTTTTCTCCATTTTTCTGTTTACTTGGAGACCTATCAAAAATAAACCCACCAATTTCAAATTCTAGACCTGTCCTAACTGCCTTAACTACTGCCATAGAAACAATTATTCTAAATTGGAAAACAAGGAATACATTAAATATTTAAATAATATTGGCTGGCGTTGAATGGTCTATCAGATATATTCCATTCAGCTAGCATGATACTTACTGAATCGAAGATGAGTAGCTGAATGGAATATATCTGATAGACCACAAAAAAACCAGCCAAAATTATTATTATTATAATACATACACACTCTCTTCATATCATCATTCTCAAAGGCCAATGCTAGCTTACCCACAACTCGGTGCTGTTAGCATGGCAGTCCAGTTACCTTCCCGTTGGCATAGCAGCAGTGTTAGCAAAGGCCAGTGCTAGCTTACCCGTGACTCGGTGCTGTTAGCATGGCAGTCCAGTTACCTTCCAGCTGGCATAGCATTAGTGTTAGCAAAGGCCAATGCTAGCTTACCCGCAACTCGGTATTGTTAGTGTGGCAGTCCAGTTACCTTCCAGTCAGCATAACAGTAGTGTGAGCAAAGGCCAATGCTAGCTTACCTGCGACTCGGTGCTGTTAGCGTGGCAGTCCAGTTACCTTCCAGCTGGGATAGCAGTAGTGTTAGCAAAGGCCAATGCTAGCTTACCCGTGACTCAGTGCTGTTACTGTGGCAGTCCAGTTACCTTCCAGCCAGGATAGCAGTAGTGTTAGCAAAGGCCAATGCTATCTTACCTGCGACTTGGTGCTGTTAGCGTGGCAGTCCAGTTACCTTCCAGCTGGTGTAGTCTTAGTGAAGGCCAATTCTAGCGCAGGCAAGCCGATTATTCATCATTCATTCATTATCTCTAGCCGCTTTATCCTTCTACAGGGTCGCAGGCAAGCTGGAGCCTATCCCAGCTGACTACGGGCGAAAGGCGGGGTACACCCTGGACAAGTCGCCAGGTCATCACAGGGCTGACACATAGACACAGACAACCATTCACACTCACATTCACACCTACGGTCAATTTAGAGCCACCAGTTAACCTAACCTGCATGTCTTTGGACTGTGGGGGAAACCGGAGCACCCGGAGGAAACCCACGCGGACACGGGGAGAACATGCAAACTCCACACAGAAAGGCCCTCGCCGGCCCCGGGGCTCGAACCCAGGACCTTCTTGCTGTGAGGCGACAGCGCTAACCACTACACCACCGTGCCGCCCTCAAGCCGATTATTATTATTATTATTATTATTATTATTCCTGTGTAATTTACTTAGTTACTTTTAAAATCAACATCGACAGCTACACATAATGGAGCGACCTGGCAGCCAAAATTCTCTCAAAATTTTCCGCTTTTAACGAAGCAAACCTCACAGCCACTCACTAGCATAGAAGTTTTACATCTCTGACGTGCCTCTTTTCCAGTTTTTCGATGTCTTGGTATGTTTTTCTCTTGTAAATATACGTGAAGAATATATAATGAAGTTTTGGTAGCCTTTCGGGTATTCAACGCATCTTTAGTTTCAGTTTTCGGTTTGTTTATTTATTTAATGCTTAATCCTCGCACTGGATTCGCCTCGTCTTCTCTCTTTCCCAGCCGACAAAGAAATGATTGTGCTCATGTGCAGCAAAAAAGTTTTTGTCATTGGATCTTCGCGTGAGCTCCGATGTGTGATGTTGTATTGACTTGACAACATGCAATATCGTAAACCATATTCAACGCTCATTCTCCATTGGGTAGAGTGGCGTAATACATGGAGGATAAGCGATATGATTACAATATTGCATGCTATCGACAAACCCACTAGAAGGGAATCGAATACATGGTTTTATTCCATGGAAAAAGTGGCCCATATGCTGAATTGGTACATAAACGGCCAGAGCAACACAATCGGCTTGACTGTTGATTTTGTTGGTATTTGCTGCTGCCTGGTTCATAAACAGCCGTGGCAATAAAGAGGGTAATCGATACCCTCCAACACATACACACACATGCACAACTAGCATTCACCAGGTCTCATGCCCAACACCAAGCCCTCTCTGAATGTCAGTCAGATCTCCAGCTCACGCCATTACTTCACGCTTGAGTTCACTCTGTCTGTCTATTTGTCCATTTGTGTCTGTATTTCCTGGATGTGTGTTTGTGTTTTTAGGTCTATGTGGGATAGTGTGATTTATTTATTTATTGACGCAAGTCGACATAAAGTGCAAATGCACAACATGTGAGACGAGAGCAGGACAATAAATACGCAGGACATGGGCTATAAACTGTCAACTGTTTATAGTATAGCAGGAATAGGTGTATCTGTAGCTGGAAGTGACCTCATAAAACATTGTTACAGAATTTAATCAGAGATGTAAAGTTTTATTGTCATTCTGTTAGACACAACGGAATTCTACTGGTGGTATCCTGAGCCAGTGCCGTTAACCCTTACATAGATGGAACGCAGATACGTGTTCTACAAAACGTTAAATAAGTTTTGAGCCGTTTGTATTGGAGATGAGCTTTAAAATCTGTATGAACTGTAAGATTGTCTGCTTTGCGATGCCACTTGAATGGTGCTTTTACAATAACCAGGGCCAAGTTAGAGTGCGTGTAGTCATGTGGTAAAGGAACAGAAGCTTGTAGGCGAAAGCAAAGTTTCAACGTACATGAATTCCACTGAACAACACAAAGAAAAGTGCTTCCAAGTGTCAAAATTGAGACGTCACTCACTGAGCTGCAACTCAGTGTATTTGCACCAAACTTCACATGGAGCGCCAAAACAAATCCCTGCTTATTTCACTGGGCGTGTTTTTTTTAACGCTAGACTGCCTTTCACACGGTGGTGTAGTGGTTAACACTGTCGCCTCACAGCAGGAAGGTCCGGGTTCGAGCCCCGTGGCCGGCAAGGGCCTTTCTGTGCGGAGTTTGCATGTTCTCCCCGTGTCCGCGTGGGTTTCCTCCGGGTGCTCCGGTTTCCCCCACAGTCCAAAGACATGCAGGTTAGGTTAACTGGTGACTCTAAATTGAGCGTAGGTGTGAATGTGAGTGTGAATGGTTGTCTGTGTCTATGTGTCAGCCCTGTGATGACCTGGCGACTTGTCCAGGGTGTACCCCGCCTTTCGCCTCTAGTCAGCTGGGATAGGCTCCAGCTTGCCTGCGACCCTGTAGAAGGATAAAGCGGCTACAGATAATGAGATGAGATGAGATATTAAATAGAACAATTAATGAATTTATCTCCACATGGCCCAAAATTCTCCGCTATTTTTTCCTGCTTCACCATGACCCAATTCAAGATACTACATCATGCATCACATGGTGGGCTTTCCCTGTTCGCGCAAGGCATTGTGAGATACAAATTTGAAACAGGAGAGAAAAATGGAGGGCGTGAGTGTGTGAATGAAACGTGAAAGACCGACTACAGTAACAGAAAGAAAGCGAGAAGAAAATACGTCATGTTATATACGAAGGAAAGGAAACGCAGGACCAAACTAATAAATATCGGCGCTCAGCGAGCAGCTCGGTGTGATCAGCTGTTCGTTTAGCAACAGAATGATAGAACTGTCAGTGCACGCTCAAAGGGAAACCTGTAGATGGCAGTAATGCAACACTGTGGATGCCAGCTGCCGTAAAACCCAAAAGAAGAAGAAGAAGGTAAACCTGCGCATGCGCACACGGACTTCCTCTGTCTGCTTGACTGCACGAAGCAAGCGATTTCATGCACATTATTTGCTTTAATCCCCTCAAATTAAATAACTTCCCAGCCACAGAACGGCCTGATATTTTGTGAGATATTACAGAAATATACATATATCACAATGACCACATTTCAGACGGAACTAAATTTCACCGATTTTATGAAATCGAAAAGCCGTCTAGTTTTAATATCAAATATTGAATTTATAAGTGCGACAACATACAATACAAAACAACACATTTACCGCGTTTGGCAGACGCTCTTCTCCAGAAGTCGCTCTTGATACAAGCAAATATTGGAAATAGAACACAAATACAAGACAGTTTGTGATGACCCCACCTCCGTTGGCTGCTGGGTTGGCTGTGTGTCCATGTTTTACTATGCAGATGTCCAGTAGGTGTGGCTTACCTGTTATTGGGAGAGAGGAAAGAAGAACCTCTGCTCCGCTTTGCTCCTCGCACCCTGTTATTGTTTTCTTTTTCCAAACCAACACCCTGCTTCACATTCTATCATCCATGCATGCGTACGGTACATACTGACACGACTGACTTACTGACTGTCACACCTCATAACCTTTTTTGAGGTTTTGACTGTTCGAGTTGCTTTTGAATCAATTAAGATCTTTTGCATTAACTTCTTTTTGTACTTCTTCTGATTTGTCATGATTTTGAGGCGGTTGTGACGTAGTAGGGGCTCGTCTGGGAGCACAAGATAATGACGAGAAGTCGTGAACAGAGAAACTGCTACGTGTGCGTGCATGTGTGTGAGAGACAGAGAGAGAGAGCAGTTCACTTCGGCGAGCACTGAGACACGTAGCTATCCTCACACCATAACCACTGTAAACATTTATTCATCACTAGCAGCACACAGCATCCGCATCAACCAGCTTAACCAGGGCGTGTCTGATTGTTTTATACAAAGTAACTTCCTCGTTTCAGTTTCAGTATACAACCCCGATTCCAAAAAAGTTGGGACAAAGTACAAATTGTAAAAAAAAAAAAAAAGGAATGCAATAATTTACAAATCTCAAAAACTGATATTGTATTCACAATAGAACATAGACAACATATCAAACGTCAAAAGTGAGACATTTTGAAATTTCATGCCAAATATTGGTTCATTTGAAATTTCATGATAGCAACACATCTCAAAAAAGTTGGGACAGGGGCAATAAGAGGCTGGAAAAGTTAAAGGTACAAAAAAGGAACAGCTGGAGGACCAAATTGCAGGTACACCCTGGACAAGTCGCCAGGTCATCACAGGGCTGACACATAGGCCAAGTTTACATTAGACCGTATCTGTCTCGTTTTCTTCGCGGATGCACTGTCCGTTTACATTAAAACGCCTGGAAACGCCGGGAAACGGGAATCCGCCAGCGTCCACGTATTCAATCCAGATCGTGTCTGGTCCGGTGCTGTGTAAACATTGAGGATATGCGGATACACTGTGCTGAGCTCTAGCTGGCGTCGTCATTGGACAACGTCACTGTGACATCCACCTTCCTGATTCTCTGGCATTGGTCATGTGACGCGACTGCTGAAAAACGTCGCGGACTTCCGCCTTGTATCACCTTTCATTAAAGAGTATAAAAGTATGAAAATACTGCAAATACTGATGCAAATACTGCCCATTGTGTAGTTATGATTGTCTTTAGGCTTGCCATCCTTCCACTTGCAAGTGGTAAGTGATATGCGCTGGGATCACACACACAGCGGCTCAGTCCCGAATCACTGCTCGTGTGCTTCACTTGTGCGCTGTGTGAGCTGCGCAGGGTCGGAGTGCGCACCCTCCAGAGGGCACTCGCTGTTCAGGGCGGAGTGATTTGGAGCGCAGGATGCCTGCGGAGCCGAGCGTATCTGTGTATTGGTGTTGCTGTGTGCACGCTAATCGTTTTAAAAACGTTAATCTGATGATCCGCTGATACGGTCTAATGTAAACCCCACCATAGACACAGACAACCATTCACACTCACATTCACACCTACGGTCAATTTAGAGTCACCAGTTAACCTAACCTGCATGTCTTTGGACTGTGGGGGAAACCGGAGCACCCGGAGGAAACCCACGCGGACACGGGGAGAACATGCAAACTCCGCACAGAAAGGCCCTCACCGGCCCCGGGGCTCGAACCCGGACCTTCTTGCTGTGAGGCAACAGCGCTAACCACTACACCACCGTGCCGCCCGCACGGGTCTGAGTGACATATTTAAATAATATTGTCTGGCTTTTTTTTTGTGGTATATCCAGAGGTGGAAAAACCCGGGTGCAGAAAGTAAAAACCCTGCCACATTTTTGCTCCAGCCAATTCAATGAACCAGCTGATCCTAATTACCACATCCCCTAAGCCAGGTTGATGAGCTAATTGGTGAAATCACCTGTGTTGAGAGCACAGGCAGAAGGAAAATCTAAGCAGGACTTTTACTTTGTCAATCCAGTTTTTCCACCTCTGGGTATATCAGATATATTCCATTCAGCGAGCATGATACTGAACAAGTCGAAGATGAGTCGCTGAATGGAATATGATCTGATATACCACAAAAAAAAGCCAGACAATTTAATTATCTGGACAAGTCGCCAGATCATCACAGGGCTGACACATAGACACAGACAACCATTCACACTCACATTCACACCTACGGTCAATTTAGAGTCACCAGTTAACCTAACCTGCATGTCTTTGGACTGTGGGGGAAACCGGAGCACCCGGAGGAAACCCACGCGGACACGGGGAGAACATGCAAACTCCATACAGAAAGGCCCTCGCCGGCCACGGGGCTCGAACCCGGACCTTCTTGCTGTGAGGCGACAGCGCTAACCACTACACCACCGTGCCGCCCGCACAGTCAAGCTGAATATTATTATTATTTTCCCTGTGCAATTTACTGAGTTACTTTTTAAATCGACATCGACAGCTACACACAACGGAGCGACCTGGCAGCCAAAATTCTCTCAAAATCTTCTGCTTTTAATGAAGCAAACCTCGCGGACACGTTTGTTTACAAACTGCCACAGTCGCCCGCTAGCGTGGAAGTTTTACATCTCAGATGTGTGAAATCGTGTTGTCTTGACTACGTACAATATTGTAGCAATATTCAATGCTCGTTCTCCATTGGGTAGAGTGATGTAATGCATGTAGGATAAGTGACATGCAAACAATATTACATTCGATCAAACCAAACGAATGAAACCCGCTAGAAGGGAATAGAACACGTTTTTATTCCATCAAAAAAGTGTCCTGTATGGATGATAATTCCCGATATTTCACTCTGATGACGTCACTCCCAGTGTTTTCCGGCTGACTTGTCAAAATAGCGAACCGGTTCAAAATTAAAATTCTTTTGATTAACTTGCATATTTGTTCTTTTGTTTGTTTGTGGATGTGTCCAGATAATATAAAGAACATTGCACAGTAGTGTGAAGATATGAAGTTTATCTTCTCATGTTGAAAATATTTTCACTCGTTCGCTGATTTAAAAGTGCATTAAAAAAAAAATTTGATTCTTTCACAGTCCAGTTTTGTTGATCCTTTTCCCACTCTCGCCTCAGATTCCTGTTCTTGGCTGACAGATGTGGCACCCGATGCGATCCCATGCTGTTATCGGCCATCCGACTAAAAGTTAGCCATATTGAGATGCTTTTCAGCTCATGATGGTTGTAAAGAGTGGTTGTTTGAGTAACTCTAGCCTTCCTTTCAGCTCCAAACAGTCTGGCTGTTTTCCTCTGACCTTCTCTCATCAACAAGCTGTTTCCGCCTGCAGAATTCCCGCTCAGTGGATGGTTTGTTTTTTTATTTTATTTTATTTTCGGACACTGGTGTGTATGAAAGTCCCAGGAGAGTTTCTGAAATGCTCCTTCACCAAAGTGAGTGAGCTCACTACCTCCACTTATTCCTCGATGACATTGAGTGATTCTAAATTAAGTAAAACAAAAGAAGTTAATAAACCAACACAGAAAACTGTCAGTGTTCACTGAATATGGATTTATAAGTCCTAAATTATAAAGATAAAATCTAAATATCAACTATAAAACATCAGTAAATGAAAATAAAAATGATGTAGAATGAATGAGGCTAGGGGTCACAGAAAATTCTGAATATCAGTTTAACCCAAAACTTCGAGAACCCTGATAAATATGCGATTGGGGGGGGGTCGACAGTGCAGTGTCGTCTTGTGTATCTGAAGAAAAAGATTAGAATGAATAAATCTTACCTTGATGCTTTATGAGTCTGTGAATGATTAATAGTTTTTTGAAACAAATTACTTTCTATTGTTCCGTATTTTGTTCTATCATTCTAATTAAATGGACAATAATTCAACATCTAACACACACACATGCAGAGTGTTGTTTTTTTATGAATGATTGTTAATCAGGTTAAAAAAGAGAGAGACGGAGAGAGAGGAGAGAGAGAGAGAGAGAGCAGAGCAAGAGAAAGAGAGAGACAGAGAAAATGGAGAGAGAGAAGAGAGACAGAGAGAGAGAGCAGTGCATGAGAGAGAACAGAGAGAGAGAGAACAGAGCGAGACAGAGTGAGAGAGCATGAGAGAGAAAGAGAGAGAGAACAGAGAGAGAGAGAACAGAGAGCAAGGCAGAGAGAGACAGAACAGAGAGAGAGAGCAGAGAGAGAGCACAAGAGAGAGAGAACAGAGGGAGAGCACAAGAGAGAGAGAACAGAGAGAGAGCAGAGAACAAGGCAGAGAGAGACAGAACAGAGAGCGAGAGAGCACAAGAGAGAGAGCACAAGAGAGAGAGCACAAGAGAGAGAGCACAGAGAGAGAGAGAACAGAGAGAGAGAGCACAAGAGAGAGAGCACAAGAGAGAGAGCACAAGAGAGAGAGAGAACAGAGAGAGAGAGCAGAGAGAGAGCACAAGAGAGAGAGAGAGAGAACAGAGAGCAAGGCAGAGAGAGACAGAACAGAGAGAGAGAGCAGAGAGAGAGCACAAGAGAGAGAGAACAGAGAGAGAGAACAGAGGGAGAGAGCAGAGAGAGAGCACGAGAGAGAAGAGAGAGAGAAGAGACAGAGAGAGCAGAGAGAGTGACAGAACAGAGAGAGAAGAGAGAGAGAGAGAGGGCCCGAGAAAGAGAGAACAGAGAGAGAGACAGAAGAGAGAGAGAAGAGAGAGAGAGAGAGCAGAGGGAGAGAACAGAGAGAGTGAGAGAGAGCGAGCGAGCAATGGAACATTAGAAAAGCGTTTTATTTCCATGATTTACGGTGGAGATCAGCAGAGCGTGGAGAAGATGAAGAAGGAGAAAATGAATACGGGGGAAAGGTGGGGGCTGTAACCAGGCAACGGGAGGCTAACACCTCGTATCTGACGTCTTCTGTTTCGCCTGGAGCATCTCTATCGAGAGAGCGAGAGAGAGAGAGAGAGAGAGCGAGAGATTAAAAGTTACTGAAGAAAAACACGAGAGAGAAAGTGCAAGTTCCCAGGAACGTACGGTAACTAATCATGGGGTACCAAATGGGCCTTAAACAAAATCGAGGTGTTTTGAGGTTTCCCAGGTGTGAATGAGGTCACGCAGAGGAACATTAACGCGAATTCGATCTGATCCAATGCCTGAAGCTGAAATAACGCTGAGTTTGATGCACAGTATAATGTGCGTAAGGCGTACATGAAATATGCTGTGTGTCATATCGAGCTCTGTTTTCAACTAGAACATCTCCGAGTCCTGCCTACAGGAAGTCCACCTGGCCTCCTGAAGCTGTGAAGGCTCATAAAGAAACGTCATTGAGCATTTGCTCTCCTAGTGAGCAGAAGGTTATGAGTTTAAAGCCCAGGGCAGTCAGAGAGCCACCTTTGGTGATTATCGTCCCCATGAAACAGCTTGAGAGCTGCGATTTAACTCCATATCGAAGCAGGAAGTCAGAAGGCGTTGAAGTGTTCAATTGATTGACAGCCAAAAGGGTTTATGTTTCACTACACTGCTGCCTAGACCGTGAGTTGGCCTAGAGGTTAGCGTGTCTGTCTCTCGACCAGGAGATCGCAAGTTCTATTTGCAGTCGGGTCGTACCAAAGACCATCATAAAAATGGTACCTGCTACCATCTGGTAAGGCATGCTGCAATACAGATGTGAGTAGGGAGTCAAACTCTGGCGGTTACCAGAGGACCCGCCCCCCACTGTAACTCTCGCTGTATTGAGGTTTTTCACCTGATGTCACAGGATCACGTGACGCCCCGGTGTCCGCCATTTTGAAGGTCAAGCTACATACTAACGCTGCAGACAGAGAGGGAGAACCAGCTTGAAAAAAAAACGTGTTACAGACACTGGATCCAGTGTAAATAGCTGCCGGAGCGCACTCCGGCTTGCTCCCCCTCAAATTAAGCAGCGCGCTCCGGCTTGCTCCCCCTCAAATTAAGCAGCGCGCTCCGGCTTGCTCCCCCTCAAATTAAGCAGCGCGCTCCGGCTTGCTCCCCCTCAAATTAAGCAGCGCGCTCCGGCTTGCTCCCCCTCAAATTAAGCAGCGCGCTCCGGCTTGCTCCCCCTCAAATTAAGCAGCGCGCTCCGGCTTGCTCCCGGAGTGCTCCGGCCGAGGTTCCGGAGCGCGCTCCGGCTTGCTCCCCCTCAAATTAAGCAGCGCGCTCCGGCTTGCTCCCCCTCAAATTAAGCAGTGCGCTCCGGCTTGCTCCCCCTCAAATTAAGCAGCGCGCTCCGGCTTGCTCCCCCTCAAATTAAGCAGCGCACTCCTGCTTGCTCCCCCTCAAATTAAGCAGCGTGCTCCGGGAGCAAACCGGAGCCGCTGCTTAATTTGAGGGGGAGCAAGCCTGAGCGCGCTCCGGCAGCTATTTACACTGGATCCGGTGTAAATAGCTGCCGGATCATAATTACAGTAAACTAGTAAATCCAGTAAAGGAAAAACTTGAGACTGAAAGGTTTTAACAGTCATCCAAATGACTGAACGTAAACATTGCTACAGTAACATACTAGCTACTATGTTGTTGACATTAGCTAGTGCTAACAGCTAGCTGCTAGTACACTGCTACAACACAGACACCGACCCTAATAATACAGTTCTTGGTCATTGCCTGGTAACAGCAAATTTATAACGGGCCATGTCTCAACAGACTAAGAAGTTATTTCAATGACATTTAATAACATTTTGTTTATCCTGAGGACCGAAAGTAAATGAAAATGTGAACAAACCTTAGCTGTAATAAGATGGCGACCACCGGCTCCAGGGACGGCCCACTGATGTAGGCATGTTACCCAGCCTGACACAAAATATTTATAGGCATCCAAACTCTTATACGCTTTCAGATCAATACCTGTGTATGGCGATGGGTTTTTAACGACATAGGTATACAGATCATGTGGGCCGAAGTCAGGTAAAGACGAGGGCTTCGTGTACTTCCGTAAGTCAGTGAACAATCCTGGTGGAACAGGTAAACGTCGTTCTCTAAGCCTGCTAACCTCAATTTTTGCAAATACCTCTCCCTCTGCTCACCCTGTAAATGCCCTATGTCGCTGGATAGTGAAGGTGTTTTCTGCATCTCGCTCCTTTTTCTTTTATGTTTTTCATTTGTCGCCTTCCTCGCATTCAAACTGATTCGAGCTGTGACGTCCAAAATGGCAGTCTCACGATGCATCACATGACTTGGTCATGTGGGTGAAAAACCTCAATAGGCGAGAGGCTGAGGGCTACGAAACAGAGATCGGCGCCGCACTCATACGCCTTAAAGAGTTGGTTAGTACAGTGGTTTTCAAATTGGGGGCCGCGGCCGCCAGGGGGCGCTAGGGGGGCCTCAGAAAGTTGGAGGGACGATAACAAAAAAATTGCGAAAAAAAAATATTTTTAAAATAATTATTAAATATATTGTAATTAGTTTTTTAATCATTATTATAAAATATAATTATTAATAATAATAATACATCATATCGAAACGTTGTTTGCCATGCTCATCTCTCCGATTGCCTGTGACGTTGCGGTTTGTGCCATTTATCAAGCTGCTTTGCTCCTCAAAGTAGCGTATTGTGGAGGAAATACTATTTTGGAAAGCACTTGAAAGAAGAGACCGGACCCGTTGTGTGGGGGTGTGTTCGGACGGAGCCGCAGCAATGACCGGGAAGATCAGTGGAGTGACCGCGCTCATTAAGCAGAAGGCCCCGCATGTAGTGGCCACACACTGCATGCTCCATCGCGAGGCACTGGTCGCAAAAAGGATGGATAACGAGTTGAATCAGGTACTACAGGAGGTTGTACAAGTAGTGAATTTGATTAAAGCCCGTCCCATGAAACACAGACTGATCACCCTGCTTTGTAATGAGATGGGCGCTCGTTTTGAGGGGCTGCTGCTTCACTCGAACGTGCGCTGGCTGTCACGGGGCGCAGTTTTGAACCGTGTCTATGAGCTGCGGAGGGAGCTTGCAGAGTTCCTCTCATCTGAAAAGCATCAGCTGGCAGATCGGTTCACCGATGCTACCTGGATCCGCAAATTTGTGTACATGTCAGACATTTTCCAGCATCTAAATGTACTGAATCAAAGCATGCAAGGATGTGACACGTACCGTACATACTCCAGGTGCAAGACAAAGTGCGTGCTTTTTCCAAAAAGATCATGCTGTGGTCAAACAAGTTCCAGTTACAGAAATGTTCCCACTACTTCACCAGGAGCTGCTGTCATGTGATGATTTGGGCTCCGTCTCTCCATTGGTCCAGTCCCACCTTAGCCCAAGAGCATTAGTTCAAAATTGAGTCCAACCCGGAACAAATTAGTCTCATCTCATCTCATTATCTCTAGCCGCTTTATCCTGTTCTACAGGGTCGCAGGCAAGCTGGAGCCTATCCCAGCTGACTACAGGCGAAAGGCGGGGTACACCCTGGACAAGTCGCCAGGTCATCACAGGGCTGACACATAGACACAGACAACCATTCACACTCACATTCACACCTACGCTCAATTTAGAGTCACCAGTTAACCTAACCTGCATGTCTTTGGACTGTGGGGGAAACCGGAGCACCCGGAGGAAACCCACGCGGACACGGGGAGAACATGCAAACTCCGCACAGAAAGGCCCTCGCCGACCACGGGGCTCGAACCCGGACCTTCTTGCTGTGAGGCGACAGTGCTAACCACTACACCACCGTGCCGCCGGAACAAATTAGTAACAAGCTGAATTTTTCAGAATATGTTCAGAATACCCTTAGGAATAACATACTAAAAGTCCCCGGGAATCCACCTTGTGCTCTCTGAGAAATTCAAGATGGCATCCAAAATGGCCGCCGATTGGAGATTTTTCAATATCTCAGGGATAAAACATAATATACATTTAATTAAAATGTTAAATTATATGTTCTCTCATACAAGCGATGCAAATTCACCATTGTCACACTGTTAAAATTAAAATTTACCAAGATTTCAAGGTCATTAATGTGGAAATTACATGGAATTTGATGGTTGACATGATTGACAGATTAGCTTAGTAGGCTACCTACATACATGAACATAATGTAAGACAACAATTAGACATCAATTTCCTTAATATTTAGTGCATCTTTAAGCTTTGATAAAATATTAAAGGGAAATTAAATTTGAGAACTCTATCTTCTAAAACTACAATGGCAAGCTGTTTCAGTACACTTCTTCAACATTCCGGCGACTTTCATGACAAAAAGGTCTGCCTCAATAAAAGCTCTTGCTTAGGCCCCGGTCACACCGCCCGAACTTTGCTGGAGCGTTCCTGGAGCGGTGAAAAAAATTCATCACCGCTCGTAACCGTTCACCACCGTTTAACAAAAGCTGGCCCCCGTTAAAGCAACGCCGTATACGCTCGGCCACCGCTGATGTTTCTCGAGGGGCCCTCCTACCGCTCCGAAAGTTTTGAGCTGCACAAAATATTGCGAGCGGTGAGGAGGGGGCAATTTTCCGCCCCGGCAAAGTTCACCCCCCGCTCCACCAATGCCCAGTCAAAGTTTGGCACCACTAGACGCAAGTTCATGGACGCTTGGGTCCGCTAGGCCAACGCAGAAATCTTGAACGCTGGACCACCGCTGCTTCGCCAGCGTTGCCCGGGCAGCGATTAAACGTTGCACAAACTTCAGTGGAGCGGTTGTAAGCGTTTTACGAGTGGACACAGGGTTGCTGGAACGGTGTCGGGCGTTGAAGCAGCTATCCATGGTGGCGATGAACTTTGGTTTGGCGTTGGTATAGAGGTGTCGGAGCGGGACCAGAATTTGGCTATAAATACGGGGAGAAATGGACCAGGAGCTCATTTGGAATCGAGCTGCCGTTGAGTTCAGACCTCATCTATATCGAATTTGCTCAAAGTTACAGTAAAACTGTATCACCATGGATGCTGAGAGACTTGCTATGATTGGTGCTAAACCAACTTTATACCCCCGCCGAGCCAAAGCCCGCATGCGCAGAACGCCGCTATACCAACGCTCGTGTCACCGCTAAACCAACGCTCGCTACCGCTAAACCAGCGCTAAAGCAACGCCGGCTTCAGCGGTGCACCGCTAAGCCAACGCCCGTGTTTTCGATTTTTTTCCCATTTTGTGCGCGGTGACGAGCGTTGTCGAAATTCGGCCCCCCTTCCCTACCGTTCAAGGAACGCTCCAGCAAAGTTCGGGCGGTGTGACCGGGGCCTTACTACTAGCAATGCCAGTGTGTTCGGACAAAAAATGACTAAACTCAGCATGACCTTTTAAAAATGACTGAACTCAGCATGACCTTTTAACATGCCATTTTTCATTTTACACCACCAATTTACTTGAATTAATATTAATGAAAAGAAGTGCTCCAACCCCTAGTAATTGTGTTTGTTGTTTTGTGAACAGAATAGGATGATACGGAGTGAACGAGTAACCAATGGATCCACACTATACACAAATATACTGTTATAATAATGTGTACATTGTTATTATATAATGTTAATACACAATGTAATTAATACACACATGTTGGAATTTACTCTCCTACCCTACAAAACATGTATTCTGACCTTTTAATTGCATTAATATTTTGTTTTGGGCCTGAGATATGGGCAGATCTCCATTTGGTGGCCATTTTGGACGCCATCTTGAATTTCTCAGAGAGCACAAGGGGAATTTCCGGGGACTTTTAGTATGTTATTCCTAAAGGTATTCTGAACATATTCTGAAATTTTCAGCTTGTTACTAATTTGTTCCGGGTATAACCCTATTACTCCTGGGCTACCTGGAGCACCTTCAAGGATATCTCAAAGACTATTTCCCTGACACACATTTAAACTGGGTTAGGAACCCCTTTGCCCCCGGTGTCGGTTCTAGTCTGGACTTAAAGTCACAGGAGGAGCTGATTGAGATGACAAACTCAGGGGATTTAAAAATGGACTTTGAGGCTCTTCCCCTGTCTAACTACTGGCTACATGTAAGAAAGGACGATCCCAGCTTGGCTGGCAGGGCTTTCAAATAAATGCCTTCTCCCTTTTGCAACAACCTACTTGTGTGAGTCTGGCTTTTCAACTTTAAAGTGCCATTCCACCATTGGATGTATTTTTTTGGCATAAAATACAATATATTTTATGACAACATGACTAGACAGAGAAATCTTTTAGCTTCAAAACGATATATCAAACATAATTTTTTGACAACGACAAGTATATTAATTTTGCGACCAAACAAGATGTCATTGGCAGGTTCCCCTTCTTGTGTACCACGTCACGTGTGACGTGGCACAGATTATCAGCAATGGCGGATAGAACGCGATTGTCAGCTTCGGAAAAGAAGCGAAGGAAAATATACTAAGTAACTTTAAAAACGCACAATGGAATTCAACACGATATCACTTTAGATCCATGCATACTGTATATTTGAAATGTATGATATTGTATGTAATGCACACACATCTTGAAACATCGATAAAGGACATTTATTGTCAAACTCAAGAATTAATTCACAATAAAAAAATTCAAAGTGACAGTTGGTCCATGTTCGGACCGTCATGCTGGAGATTCTGGGTCTGTGTCGTCCAGGGGTCTCAGCAGCAGTGACTGAGGGGGTCAGGAATCTGTCACGGAGGTGAGCTAGCCTGATGTGCTGATCCTGAACTGGCGCCGTGACTCGAGGCTGACCAGGGCGTGGACGATCCCTGGTGCTCCCTGTCTGTCTGTAACGCTGACTCAAACGGGAAATGGTCGAATGATGAACACCGAAGTGCCGGGCGACCTCTGTCTGTGTACTTCCGGCACGCAACATCCCGATGGCCTGTTCACGTTGATTTTGGCTTAGGCGTGGCATCTTCAATAATGACAATTTTCCCATCATTTCCCCGCGGTATTTATAGGCAAGATTGTGTGTGTACAGTGTATGCAAAATTTGTTTGAAAATTAAAGCCTGTCCATGTCATTGACTACCCGAGTCATAGGCCGAATCCCATTTCACCCCTTGGACCAACCCCTTGGCCCTTCCCCTCCATTTTGCGCGTTCACGTGAAGGGGTAGGGGTATCCCAATCCCAGTTAACGCGGAGGGGAAGGGGAAGGGGGAGGGCTTCTGTACCCCTCCAAACGGAGATTTTCCTGGAGCTGACTCCGAACGAAGGGGTTTGAGTGATTTCCCACAATGCCATGCGGATTTCAGCGAGATTTCATGCGGATTTCAGAAAGATGGCGGTTCCCGCGGCGAAAGATTGTCATAAATGTATTTTCTCCATTATTTACGTGTTTCAAGTTGTTATCCAGAGGAAACACGCCGCTTGATTCGCTTTCGAGCTGAGAATGAGCAGCGATTTCTGAAATCCAAGCTGCTGCTAAAAAGCTTTGGAAGTGAGTATTGTTTTCGGTTGCTTGACTGCGTACGTTTTGTTCTGTTATTCTCGCTTTTATTGTTTACATGAGTGTTCTGACACCTCATTCTGTCGGATGTGGTGCACGAAGCGCCAAAGATATCCCATTCAGTGGTGTTAGTTAACAAATCACACCCTGCCAGCAGAGATTTCTGGTTCTGCCTCTGGCTCTGACTGTAGCGGCTGGTCGCAGCCAATGACGCATTTGGTCACGTTTTGCTAACGTAAACGCTGACGGAGGTACGCGATGACGTATGCGATCGTTGAAGGGCTATCCCAATACGTAAGGGTTGAATTTCAAGCCCTATCCCTTGTAGCTCAGTTTCAAGGGGAAGGGGGAGGGATAGGGGTAGAAATTAGAATTGGGATTGGGCCATATTGTACGTTATTGAGTACAACTCCCTTAAATTCTGATTTGAGCACAGATTTGGAACTTATTCGGACGGAACGAAGTTATTTTTCCATTGTGATATATTTCTTTTCTTCTTGAGATAAACTCAGCACGAATTCAGCAAGTTTTATCAATGTGCGTTTTTAAAGCTACTTAGTGTAGCAAGTGATGCCCAAAGGAGACGGTCGATGGTGAATATCGGCACAGCAATCGACAAGTGGAAATCGCGTTCTATCCGCCATTGCTGATAATCTGTGCCACGTCACACGTCACGTGGTACACGAGAAGGGGAACCTGCTGATGACATCACGTTTGGTCGCAAAATTAATATACTTGTTGTTGTCAAAAAAGTATGTTTGATATATCATTTTGAAGCTAAAAGATTTCTCTGTCTAGTCATGTTGTCATAAAATATATTGTATTTTATGCCAAAAGAATACATCCAGTGGTGGAATGGCACTTTAAAGGCACTCAAAACCAAACACGGAGCACGTCTACACATGGACAATGACATGCGTATGGCACCGACGGAGATTAAGCCCAGGGTTGACAAACTATGTAGGAGCCACCAAGCCCATCCCTCCCACTAGTGTAAACCGTCTGCCACTCCCAGACACGCACACACACACAATTGAGAGTGGTTTGATTTCTTTTGTGCTGTTCTTATCAACAGTTTGTTGAAAAGTTTATTGTTCAGTGCGAAAATATTTGTGTTGAAAACATGTTAGTTAATAATATTCTTATGCTAAACAAATGTAACAATTATTGAATAAAAGTAAGAGAACACATTCTAAAAGTTGATGTTTCTTTACATATTGTGTAGCACTGTCTGTGGGTTTGCACAGGGGGTCCCCGGCCAGAAGCTAATGCTGTTTGGGGGGCCTTGGCATGGAAAAGTTTGGGAACCCCTGGGTTAGTACAGCAGGCTGCCTGCGGGGGAGGGCCAGGTTCTGCCATGAGAGGGAGTTTGACTTGACTTGACACTGCTGTTGGTCATCAGATCTCGGTATCTGCACATCTGGTTCTGTTAGAAGACCTCTACGGGTCTGTATGACGCTAGACGGTTTTTCAGGAGGACAGGGACGCGTTTATGGAGAGCGGCTGTTTAGTCGTTTTCGTCTCGAAGGCATCAGGGTGGTGGTGTGGCAGTGCGGAGGACGCGCTCTCACCTGTAAGATTCTTTCTCGATCTGGGCGCTTGTGCATCCTGGATTTAACACAGCTGGAAATGTAAGGGTAGTGTAATGCGAGTGTGTGTACCTGTGTGCATGATGTGCACAGCTGGAAACAGTGCATGGTACTTATCCAGGTAAATTAACACACCTGGTAGAAGGAAGGGGACACCATTACTGTGTGTGGTTCAGGTACCGGGGCAGGGGAACAGACATATAGTTGAATTTGGGCTGCCGTACCTGAGAACGGTCATGGTTGAGTGGTTGTGCCGGTGAGGCCCGAGTCCCTCGTGCAGGCAGGTGATGGAGGTGGAGTTCTGACAGAGAGGATCAAGGGGCTATGTAAGGCGCTGTCGGCTGGCCAAGGCATGCCTGGGGGGGGTGGGGGCAGCATTAGGGGGCAGTGGGCGCTCGCGCTCGCTCGCTCGCTACGCGCGGCGCACCAGCTCAGCTCACACACTCACTACTCTCGCGGGCGCGCGCGCGACGGCTCGTCGGAGCTCTCTCATCACTACACGCGCGCGCGACGAGCGCCGCTCGCGCGCGTCACACTCCATCTCACATACACTCACACTCACTCACATCACACTCACAAACACACACCCTCTCTCTCTCACACGCGCGCGCGCTCTCCCTCTCTCTCTGCAGCACTCCCGCGCTCCTCGCCTCTCTCTCTCACACTGCCCCCGCGCTCTCCCTCGCTCCTCACCTCCCCTCGCTCCCTCTCTCTCTCACCCCGCCGACGTCCCTCGCTCTCTCAGCACTCCCGCTCGTGCCCTCCTCTCAGCACACACTCCTCTCTCACAGCACACCCGCCCTCTCTCTCTCCCTCTCGCACCTCGCCGCGTCAACCGCTCCCTCTCTCACCCTCCCTCTCACCCTCCCTCTCTCTCTCACACTCCCTCTCTCTCCCTCTCTCTCACACTCCCCCTCTCTCTCCTCACACTCCCTCTCTCTCCCTCTCTCTCTCACACTCCCCTCTCTCTCTCACACTCCCTCTCTCTCCCCTCTCTCTCACACTCCCCCTCTCTCTCTCACACTCCCTCTCTCTCCCCTCTCTCTCTCACACTCCCCCTCTCTCTCTCACACTCCCTCTCTCTCCCTCTCTCTCAACACACACTCCCTCTCTCTCACACACACCCTCTCTCTCACACACCCCCCTCTCTCTCTCCCTCTCTCACCCTCCCTCTCACCCTCCCTCTCTCTCTCACACTCCCTCTCTCTCCCTCTCTCTCTCACACTCCCCCTCTCTCCCTCTCTCTCTCTCACACTCCCTCTCTCTCCATCTCTCTCACACACACTCCCTCTCTCTCACACACTCCCTCTCTCTCACACACCCCCCTCTCTCTCTCCCCTCTCTCACCCTCCCTCTCACACTCCCTCTCTCTCTCACACTCCCTCTCTCTCACACCCACTCCCTCTCTCTCTCTCTCTCTCCCTCTCTCACCCTCCCTCTCTCTCACACACCCTCTCTCTCACACACACTCCCTCTCTCTCACACACACTCCCTCTCTCTCACACACCCCCTCTCTCTCTCCCTCTCTCACCCTCCCTCTCTCACCCTCCCTCTCTCTCTCTCACACACTCCCTCTCTCTCTCTCCCTCTCTCACACACAGTACCTCTCTCTCTCACTCTCTCTCTCACACCCTCCCTCTCTCTCCCTCTCTCTCTCCCTCTCTCTCTTACACACAGTCCCTCCCTCTCTCCCCCCTCTCTCTCACACTCCCTTTCTCTCACACACACTCCCTCTCTCTCTGCCCCTCTCTCTCTCACACTCCCTCTCTCCCTCCCTCTCTCTCTCTCCCTCCCTCCCTCTCTCTCTCTTTCTTTCTGTGGGGTGACCCCAGGACAGTTCATCACCACTGCTGCCTGTTTCTAATTGATCTGAAACAGTAAAATGAGGAACAGCCGTATCATTTTCCGTGATGAGTTTGAGATTTGACCATTTTTTTGTAATATTGTGATATAAACTATTATATTATGACTGTATTCTATACAGTAGCCTATATAGTCTGTCATGGATGTATAAATGAAATATTAAAACATCATCTAGAGTTCAATTATCAACAGCAACGCTGTTAACCACAGCAGATTTCTTACCACACTGCGTTTATCTAATGTCCGATCGTGATGCTTTTCAGGCTGCTGAATGGAAATAATTCGTTCAGTTGGACTCGTGACATTAGAGTTTCTGTTTCACAATCGGAGAAGTTTCTCTTCCTGGCTGTATTACACCTCTGCATGTCTTAAACTCTAGGGGTGTGGCTTCTAAACTGAGGATATTTAGGGGTGTGATTATTAGCTCATCCAGCCGACAGGTGATGAGTTTATGCCCGTCGTCTGTCCGGTGTCTGTTGTCCACATTTCACGAAAATCGTTTCTTCTCTCTCAGTTCTTCACTGATTTTTATTCTTTTTGGCAGGAAGGTCGGTCTGCCTGGGGTGCGTATAGATAGCTTCTATCCAAATTTGCATAATTGTAATTAATAATGAAGATATGGAGAAATTAATCAATCCCTAAAGAGTAGTTTCCACACAAATCACTTCGTCTCCATCAATTCTTCACATATTTTGATTCTTTCTGGCATGAAGGTAGGGGCACCTAGGGTGCGTATAACTTCTACCTAGATTTGCTTAATTACAATTATTAATGAATTGATGGACTAATTAAGCCTTAATGCCTTAAGCTGTTCAACAAAAATCACTTCTTCTTGGTCAATTCCTCACTGTTTTGGATTCTTTCTGGTAAATAGGTCGGTATTCCTAGGGTGGATATCGCTTCTATATATAGCTTGGATATAGTGTATATAGGGGGCGGCTTGGTGGTGTAGTGGTTAACACTGTCGCCTCACAGCAAGAAGGTCCGGGTTCGAGCCCCGTGGCCGGCGAGGGCCTTTCTGTCTGGAGTTTGCATGTTCTCCCCGTGTCCGCGTGGGTTTCCTCCGGGTGCTCCGGTTTCCCCCACAGTCCAAAGACATGCAGGTTAGGTTAACTGGTGACTCTAAATTGAGCGTAGGTGTGAATGTGAGTGTGAATGGTTGTCTGTGTCTATGTGTCAGCCCTGTGATGACCTGGCGACTTGTCCAGGGTGTACCCCGCCTTTCGCCCGTAGTCAGCTGGGATAGGCTCCAGCTTGCCTGCGACCCTGTAGAACAGGATAAAGCGGCTACAGATAATGAGATGAGATGAGATAGTATATATAGCTTGCAACATTTATTGCACACATTAACGTGGCCCACTTTAGATTGTTCCTTCCGGGCTAGATGGGGCCAGAGTGAGCTACTCCATAATTGATGGTCTCGTTTAAACGATTGTTTTTATCTGCCACGTTTATCAGCGCCTGATCATTCTTACGCAGTGATTGGTGAGATACAAACGTTTCATGAATCACACGTGAAGCCTGTCGTAAGATGATTTCTGCACTCGGATCTGCACTGGATTCCACGTTAGAGTAATGAATGAAGGCCATGGTGTGTCACATCCACTGCTTATTTTCTCAGTTTGTTTATTTCATTCCCCTAAATCTCCAGTACACATGGCATTTCTGCAGCTGTGTGTACAGAGTCTCCGGTGCCGGCGCTCGGTGACATGCAGGGGAAAAGCTGTAACTTTGCCTTTTCTGAAAGTACTCGAAAGTAAGTGAGACTAGAAACTAGCTATACAAAATGGATCGATCAATCAATAATCAATTGAGTTTTATTTATAGTGCACCTTTCAAACAAATCAAATTGTAGTTCAACGTGCTTTAGAAGCGACTGACAGAGCATACGATGGCGTGTTAAATACAACCCCAATTCCAAAAAAGTTGGGACAAAGTACAAATTGTAAATAAAAACGGAATGCAATGATGTGGAAGTTTAAAAATTCCATATTTTATTCAGAGTAGAACATAGATGACATATCAAATGTTTAAACTGAGAAAATGTATCATTTAAAGAGAAAAATTTGGTGATTTTAAATTTCATGGCAACAACACATCTCAAAAAAGTTGGGACAAGGCCATGTTTCCCACTGTGAGACATCCCCTTTTCTCTTTACAACAGTCTGTAAACGTCTGGGGACTGAGGAGACAAGTTGCTCAAGTTTAGGGATAGGAATGTTAACCCATTCTTGTCTAATGTAGGATTCTAGTTGCTCAACTGTCTTAGGTCTTTTTTGTCGTATCTTCCGTTTTATGATGCGCCAAATGTTTTCTATGGGTGAAAGATCTGGACTGCAGGCTGGCCAGTTCAGTACCCGGACCCTTCTTCTACGCAGCCATGATGCTGTAATTGATGCAGTATGTGGTTTGGCATTGTCATGTTGGAAAATGCAAGGTCTTCCCTGAAAGAGACGTCGTCTGGATGGGAGCATATGTTGCTCTAGAACAGGGGTGTCAAACCTGATCCATAAAGGGCCGTGTGGCTGCAGGTTTTCATTCCAGCCATGCAGCAGCACCCTGATTTGGCTTATTCAATCAACTGACACACCCACCCTTTAATCAAGGGTGGGTGTGGCTGCAAGTATTTGACTGTGTGAAGACAGTTCAGTTGATTGAATGAGCCAAGTCAGGTGTGCTGCTGCATGGCTGGAATGAAAACCTGCAGCCACACGGCCCTTTATGGATCAGGTTTGACACCCCTGCTCTAGAACCTGGATATACCTTTCAGCATTGATGGTGTCTTTCCAGATGTGTAAGCTGCCCATGCCACACGCACTAATGCAACCCCATACCATCAGAGATGCAGGCTTCTGAACTGAGCGCTGATAACAACTTGGGTCGTCCTTCTCCTCTTTAGTCCGAATGACACGGCGTCCCTGATTTCCATAAAGAACTTCACATGGTGGTCAGACGAATCAAAATTTGAAGTTTTTTATGGAAATCAGGGACGCCGTGTCATTCGGACTAAAGAGGAGAAGGACGACCCAAGTTGTTATCAGCGCTCAGTTCAGAAGCCTACAGTTTTTAAGCTTTCCAATGATGCCTTCCATGTGGAGATCTGACAATATTTGAAGAATGTGTGGCCTTTTGAAAGTGTATACCTCTTAAAACAGAAAAGGGAGAAAATCGCCCTCAAAGTTTTCCATCTCAGCTACTCTGGGTGCAGGGCGGGCACATAATGGTGCTCATTTGCATGACATTAAGGAAAGCCCCACCCCCTACGAGCTAGCACGATACTACTTTCATGTAAACAAAGATCACCACGTCAATTTTCCTTCCATGCAAAGTATGCCCAACACAATTATGAAGTACAAAAATAAGTCCTAAAGTATACTTTAACGTTTTGTGGTTGAAAAATTACTCACACCGTAAGAAAGAAAGATAGCACGATGATGACACAACTAACACAACGCTAGTTTCATGTAAAGCCTCGGTCACAACCGGCCGTATGTGCTCTTACAGCCAGTCTACATGCAAAAAACGCAAGAAACGCACGAGAGCGCGCATGTGATGTGCTGATTTTTGAGCCGCAGACCGGCCGCAGAGGTTCTTTGTCATGTCAAACATACTCTACGGGCGCTTATGTTTTTTTCAGGTTGCAAGACAAACTTACGGCCAACGTGCATCTTTCTCCGTGAACAAAAAAAAACCGCAGCGATTTGGGAAACGCCAAAAATCACACGGCCAAAAAATCGTACGTCCGGTTGTGACCTAGGCTTAACCAAACCACAACACTCTCCGTTACATGCAAAAATAACCACACAGCCTTAGATTAATAAACTCACCCCATCAGAAAGAGAAACGGCGTCTTGCACACACCAATGCCTCCGATGGAATGTAATCCTAGGACGGTCCGTGTATCATCCGATCATTCAAGTATTCCATTCAATCTGGAAAACGAGGTTGCGTTTTTTTTTTGCTAGAAATGGTTATCTCCGATGTAAATACCGAGTGTCTGTTTGCTTCGCGGTGTTTGCTCCTCTGCGCTCTGTTTAGTAACTCATTCCATAGTGAAATCACACGCCTGTATGCAGCTAAGTAGCCATGCGCTCAGCTCGGATCATACAGCTGATTCGCGGAAAAAAAAAATGACTGAAATCTTCATGTGAATGGCCCATATGGTAATTTACCCACACCCCCCAGCAGGCTACAGTCCTGACAAAAACGAGACAATTTGCAACAAAAAATGTATGCTTTTCCAACAAAACAATCTATTATCTGAAATACTGATTGCATTCTTCAAGATCTCAACTTGCACATGATGGAAAAAAACAAAAATCACAAATTTCGAAAAAAAAATGCTTCTTTTGCGATTATCTCGGAATCGTTTCAGCTGACATGTGTCCCTGGATTCGGTGAGGGGTCACATATGCTCCCATCCAGATGACGTCTCTTTCAAGGAAGACCTTGCATTTTCCAACATGACAATGCCAAACCACATACTGCATCAATTACAGCATCATGGCTGCGTAGAAGAAGGGTCCGGGTACTGAACTGGCCAGCCTGCAGTCCAGATCTTTCACCCATAGAAAACATTTGGCGCATCATAAAACGGAAGATACGACAAAAAAGACCTAAGGCAGTTGAGCAACTAGAATCCTACATTAGACAAGAATGGGTTAACATTCCTATCCCTAAACTTGAGCAACTTGTCTCCTCAGTCCCCAGACGTTTACAGACTGTTGTAAAGAGAAAAGGGGATGTCTCACAGTGGGAAACATGGCCTTGTCCCAACTTTTTTGAGATGTGTTGTTGTCATGAAATTTAAAATCACCTATTTTTTCTCTTTAAATGATACATTTTCTCAGTTTAAACATTTGATATGTCATCTATGTTCTATTCTGAATAAAATATGGAATTTTGAAACTTCCACATCATTGCATTCCGTTTTTATTTACAATTTGTACTTTGTCCCAACTTTTTTGGAATCGGGGTTGTAGCACAAAGATCATCATTAAATGGTAGAGCGAGCATCACAATGAACACTCTCTCTCCTAGTTAAGTTGCTCTTAGCGTTAAGAGGCTTTTGAGAAACCCACCCCTGTTTGTTTGTTTGTTTGTTTGTTTGTTTGTTTGTTTGTTTGTTTGTTTGTTTGTTTGTTTTAGGGGTTTTTTTAGATCATTTTGTCTTATTTTTATAATTAATCTCTTCATACATACATTTGATATTATTTTGATTTAGTTTTTAGCTCATCCAGCCGCAGGCCAGGCCAGGTGAGTTAATGAGATCATGCGCCATCTGTTGTCCGTCGTCATCCGTCCACAATTTATAAAAATCGCTACTCCTTGTACACGATTGATCAGATTTCGATCAAAGTCACATTCAATGTTCCCCCAGTTGGGTGTGCATAAAAATTGTCAAGATGGTGGCGCCACCTGGCATATTTATCATTTTATGAGCATCTTGGCCGATATGAGCTACAGCCTCATTGAGGCTATTTTTATTTATTTATTTATTTTAATTATTACTGAACTTATTTTCAGTTTCTTTCCTGCTGAAGAGCCACTAAACAGAGTTTCATTGTTCTCTGGACAATGACAAGAAAGATCTAATCGAATCGAATCGAATCTTGAGGCCGTTTTTGTATTTCCATGCATATTTTTTTCAGTGTCAGATGTAAAGCGTCTGTACTTGGTTCTTGGTTCGTCTAAGTCAGTTTGGTTTAAAATGCAACAGTATAACAGAAAAAAATAAATAAAAACATTTGCGTTATTGGATTGAGAGGGAATGAAATGGGAACACGGCTTCACAGATGGTGTTTGTTGGTGGTGACGATGGTCCAACATTAAATTTTGTTTTGGCTCTTGGCAGTGGACTGTGATGTTTGGACCCCTGTGTATCTCCACCTGCTGGCGTTGTTGTGATGATCCTTGTGCCCGTGATGCCACTGTGTAACATTCAGACTGTGTTTTGGTTGAATGAACATGTTTCCTCTGTAACTCCAGTCTACAGAACGACCATTACACTCGCCTAAGTGCTGTCTAATAATCAGCGCTAATGAGTCCAGCACTGCATTCTGCACAGTTATCATTCAGCTAGCGCTGTTAGCATTTACTCATTAACCAGACCGGGTGATGTAATGTAATGTAATGTTCTTGTGTTAAAAGAAAAAAAAGGCAAGAAAAACATCATGACCGAAACTAGTCACGTGTCGATCTGTAATGTAATAAAGTCACAAGAGTTAAACATAAAGTAAGTTTTAAAGTTGACCTTTAAATATTTACTGTACTTAATTAAAATGGAATGATGAGATTTATTGTGAATTGTAAAAATGAAAAAAGTAAAAGTAATTATCATGATTAAATTCAATGACATATGAATTTGTTTTGTTTATCCAAGGACAAATAAAGGATTTAATAATAATAATAATAATAATAATAATAATAATAATAATAATAATAATAATGTCTTATTAACATTATCCAAAATGAAGTTTGGCTCTGACAACACTAAAAATATCGATAGCTATTAAAAATAAATAAATAAATAAATAAATAATAAGCTCTGTGTGTGTGTGTGTGTGTGTGTGTGTGTGTGTGTGTGTGTGTGTGTGTGTGTTTTTTTTCCCATTTCTTAGTTCCTGGGGGTAATAAGAATTATTTTATGTGATTAAAAAAATGACCTTGTCTATTTATGAATTAATAAAGTGAATGAATAAATTATAATATAAAATGCAAAAAAAGTAATGCATAATAATAATAATAATTGTTGTTATTATTATTATTATTATTAAATGAATAAAACATGCCATGGGCGGCACGGTGGTGTAGTGGTTAGCGCTGTCGCCTCACAGCAAGAAGGTCCTGGGTTCGAGCCCCGGGGCCGGCGAGGGCCTTTCTGTGTGGAGTTTGCATGTTCTCCCCGTGTCCGCGTGGGTTTCCTCCGGGTGCTCCGGTTTCCCCCACAGTCCAAAGACATGCAGGTTAGGTTAACTGGTGACTCTAAATTGACCGTAGGTGTGAGTGTGAATGGTTGTCTGTGTCTATGTGTCAGCCCTGTGATGACCTGGCGACTTGTCCAGGGTGAACCCCGCCTTTCGCCCGTAGTCAGCTGGGATAGGCTCCAGCTCGCCTGCGACCCTGTAGAAGGATAAAGCGGCTAGAGATAATGAGATGAGATGAGAACATGCCATATCTTCAAATAAATACATCCTCAACTTCATGCATTAGCAGAGCTCCCCGTGTGCGGAGTACATGGAGCGAAGCCCCTTACTTAAGAGAATATGATGATGCATCAAACTGATTTTTGGCACAGTGGTGTAGTGGTTAGCATGATCGCCTCACAGCAAGAAGGTCCGGGTTCGAGCCCCGGGGCCGGCGAGGGCCTTTCTGTGTGGAGTTTGCCTGTTCTCCTTGTGTCTGCATGGGTTTCCTCTGGGTGCTCCGGTTTCCCCCACAGTCCAAAGACATGCAGGTTGGGTTAATATGGGACGGCCTTGAGCTGACGTGCCCTTGAGTGAGGCACCGAACTCCCAACTGCTCACCGGGCGCTGTTAGCATGGCTGCCCACTGCTCTGGGTGTGTGTGTGCTCATTGCTCACGTGTGTGTGTTCACTGCTTCAGATGGGTTACATGCAGAGAGGAATTTCACAAGTGTGTGATGAATAAAGTTGTGCTTTCTTTCTTTCCTTTCTTTCTTTTTGATGGCTTTTGCGACCGTACATACGAACAACATCCAACACCACCACATGGAACCGGGTCAAAAGTGCAAGGCAATGTATCTCATAAACACTTGAGCACCAGCCAACAAAATTTGTCTCTTTATTTCCATAAGATAGATGGGTTTTTATCCAGCGCTTATTTTTAATTTGCTTTTTAAAAAAAATAATGTGTGATTATTTACTAATACATTTTACGGAAAATATTCACGACAGTTTCATGTAAAACAAGTTAAAACAGTTTTATTAGTCCACTAGAATCTTGGTGTCATGGATTTGGGTGATAGACAGATGTAAATGCAGAAATAGTTTATTAATAAGCACGATAGCAAATAGATCCAAAACGGAGACAAACAGAGGTAGAGTTGAAAACCAGGCAGTGGTGGAGTGAGGCACAGACAGAATATCAGAGGGAATACAATACTCCCAGTCCAAAAACACAAACAGGGTCAAAGTGACACAAAATACAAGGCTTTCACAAAGTCTGTGTGTCACTGAGAGTCCTTATATCTGTGTCTGTGCTGTGATTGAGCTCTAATCAGGAACAGGTGCAGGGTCATTAGTCCTAATAGTGCTGAGTGTATGGATGTTAGAGATGTAACCAGATGACTATTTGATATACACTACCGTTCAAAAGTTTGGGGTCACTTTGAAATGTCCTTATTTTTGAAAGAAAAGCACTGTTCTTTTCAATGCAGATCACTTTAAACTAATCAGAAATCCACTCTATACATTGCTAATGTGCTAAATGACTATTCTAGCTGCAAATGTCTGGTTTTTGGTGCAATATCTCCATAGGTGTATAGAGGCCCATTTCCAGCAACTCTCACTCCAGTGTTCTAATGGTACAATGTGTTTGCTCATTGCCTCAGAAGGCTAATGGATGATTAGAAAACCCTTGTACAATCATGTTAGCACAGCTGAAAACAGTTGAGCTCTTTAGAGAAGCTATAAAACTGACCTTCCTTTGAGCAGATTGAGTTTCTGGAGCATCACATTTGTGGGGTCGATTAAATGCTCAAAATGGCCAGAAAAATGTCTTGACTATATTTTCTATTCATTTTACAACTTATGGTGGGAAATAAAAGTGTGACTTTTCATGGAAAACACAAAATTGTCTGGGTGACCCCAAACTTTTGAACGGTAGTGTATCAAGTGTGATATTGGATGGTAACTCTATAAAATAATAAAATGTAATAAAATCCAAGAATGCAAATGCGAGTCAAAACCAGGAAAAGCAAAATACAAGGCTCGGTAACATCAGACACAGAGTACAGAATGTATACTTCACAAAGTCTGTGTGTTACTCAGAGTCCTTATAAGTGTGAGCTGTGATAGCACCCTGATCAGGAACAGGTGCATGGTGATTAGTCCTAAAAAGCTTAAGAGCAAGTTTCCATGTGAGACAGTTGGACAGTTGACAGATGTAACCAGACAACTGTTTGACATCAAGTTTGGAATATTAAGGTCACAGCTCAAACCCTTGGAGCTCATATGCTGCATTTGGTTGAGGAGGATTTTTTTTTTCCAGTACATTTTTTCCCCTGAAGGTTTTTATCCTACTGTTTTTTTTTTTTTTCATAACAGGCAACGTATAGTATCTTTGCATTGTATGATTTTTTTTTTTTACCTGAACAATTTCTTACTCTGCACCCTCATGTAAACATAATTATTGTACACTTCAGTAGCAGTTATGAGCATCTTTCCTTGGTGTTAGATAATCTAAACATGGCTGAGCTGCGGATCAATATTAATTAGTTCTTACAGTATGTGTGATAATCATCATCATCGGGTCGAGCTAGTTGCACGGATTTCCATAACTCGATCCCTCCATCCATTCATTCATCATCCCAAGCAAGTCTGAAGGATAGCCTTGCATCCAGTGTCATCGCATAGCTGCTGAACGTACGTTTTGGGACGTCTTCCAGCATTTGCTCGGCCATGTTTAGGATCCCACAGTAGGACATCACTAATGATTTCATTCTGAGCTTTCCAGCAGTGGCCTGCAAAGCGTGTTCTTCTTTCATGAATGACATCAGAGATGGGTGCTAGGTGCCCATAGAGTTGTTTATTAGTTAGATGTTGCCTCCAGGATATATTCAGTCCAGATCTTAGACTTTCTTTTCAAGTTTCGATGTCAGAGTCCATGTGGTACGTACAACCATAAAGCAGAACAGATGTTACAGTTGCCTGTGCGATAATATTGGATGGTAACTCTACAGTAGTGCTGTAAAGTGAAAGCGCTGGTTCCCTGCTGTCCCCCAGGTGCCCAGCAGAGTCACACCATAATAAATGTCATGGTGTTTCTGGCGCATGGAATGCGGCATCAAAGAAAGGAATAAATATGTATCGCAACTGCGATGCGTCTCTCATTATTGGTCTCACAATAACATCACAAGACACTCCAGTGATTTATTGAGGTGAAAAACTCGACACAACACAATTTGAAGGTTCATTCAACGTGCTGTATTATTATTATTATTATTATTATTATTCAGGGGTGGCACAGTGGTGTAGTGGTTAGCGCTGTTGCCTCACAGCAAGAAGGTCCGGGTTCGAGCCCCGGGGCCGGCGAGGGCCTTTCTGTGCGGAGTTTGCATGTTCTCCCCGTGTCCGCGTGGGTTTCCTCCGGGTGCTCCGGTTTCCCCCACAGTCCAAAGACATGCAGGTTAGGTTAACTGGTGACTCTAAATTGAGCGTAGGTGTGAATGTGAGTGTGAATGGTTGTCTGTGTCTATGTGTCAGCCCTGTGATGACCTGGCGACTTGTCCAGGGTGTACCCCGCCTTTCGCCCGTAGTCAGCTGGGATAGGCTCCAGCTCGCCTGCGACCCTGTAGAACAGGATAAAGCGGCTAGAGATAATGAGATGAGAATGAGATGAGATTATTATTCAGGATGATTTTGTGCCCTTGCGCATATGTTGCTCATAAACTCATCAGGAGCTCCACTTTTACCGTCAACAGTGTCTAAATATCTATATTAATCCAAACTTTAATATTTTACTGACAGCCCCAGAGATGTTTATTAATCACTGGTTCTCAGACAAGGCTAATTAACGGGATCAGTGATGTGTTCAGGCTCTGATTTACCTCTTACAAAACTCAGAGAAACTCTTTAACACATCGCTCACCAAGAAGACGGGACACGGCGCACGCCGCCCAGGCGAAACGTCAATTTCCCTCCAAAACATATTTATCCGATGCTAATCACTTAATTACAGACTGATTAGTTAATTAATAACTGGGATTAATATTAAAGTCACTGCAGCGTCATCAGGATCCAGATGTTTAATCTTTTACTAACGAATGATACTACACCGCAGCCCTGCTGTAATCTGGATTCTGATTGGTCAGAATGGTTTGAGTAGAAGAAGAAGAAACCTTTATTCGTTACATGCACACTTCAAGCACAGTGAAATTCATCCTCTGCATTTAACCCATCTGAAGCAGTGAACACATGCGCACACACACCCAGAGCAGTGGGCAGCCACACCAGAGCGCCCGGGGAGCAGTCAGGGGTTCGGTACCTCGCTCAAGGGCACCTCAGCCCAAGGCCGCCCCACGTCAACCTAACTGCATGTCTTTGGACTGTGGGGGAAACCTGAGCACCCGGAGGAAACCCACGCAAACACGGGGAGAACATGCAAACTCCACCCAGCTGGCCGCTGGGTTCGAACCCGGAACCTTCTTGCTGTGAGGCGACTGTGCTAACCACTACACCACCGTGCCGCCCGAGTAATCTTCTATAACAGCAGCTCTGACAGTAGATCGTTATGAACCCAGTGATGAATTACAGAAGGTTTAAGCAATCTTTTTATTAATTAGCTAGTTAATAATGTTAAATAAATACAGTCTTTAAAAAATGGAGCCCTTAAGGGTTCTCTCTTCCCTGAAAGGTCCCATATAGGGAACTATTAACACTTCCAAGTACCCTTTTTGGAAGCTACTATCCAATAGGCAAGAAAAAAAAAAAAACAAGGTTAACTCTACTCTTAACGACATTAGAACCCGGAGGACAGGACGGGTTCTGAGAAGGGCTTATTGGAAAGGTCTGTGTGAAACCAGATGAGTAACAATGTGATAAATAATTCAGTAATCATTGAATCATTGGTATTTAAACATTTATAAAGGGATGTTTGACGTTATTTATTCATGATGATATTCAGTTATTGTAAATGAGTTGATATAAACGTCATCACTTTATTACTGTAGATGTGACTGATGAATAATTTGCAATCATTTATTATAATGATGCATTATCTCACTCAGTAAACAACTCCAAGCTTTGATGGATATAAAATAATGAAATAATCACCAGGCTGTTCAATAAAGAGAAGAACGTTTGTTAGGCTGCATGAACTGATTGTTTGTTTTCTGTGAGACTCTCTCATCAGCATGTTTCAGCTCTTTGCGGATGGGTTTGTGTCTGATGTCTCTCACACTCTCACCTCATTCATCCCCTGTGTGTGTGTGAGAGAGGTCAGTTCCTCTTGACACCAGCACTTTACACTAACACAATAATGACCCTGGAGAACACAGAAACCCTCTCTGGTGGTGCTGGAGGATCATCAGTTTTACTCCACCTTCAGTGTGTCACATTCACTGAGCACAGACGCGGCACATCCATCCATCCATCCATCCATCCATCCATTATCTGTAGCTGCTTATCCTGTGCAGGGTCGCAGGCGAGCTGGAGCCTATCCCAGCTGACTACGGGCGAAAGGCGGGGTACACCCTGGACAAGTCGCCAGGTCATCACAGGGCTGACACATAGACACAGACAACCATTCACACTCACATTCACACCTACGGTCAATTTAGAGTCACCAGTTAACCTAACCTGCATGTCTTTGGACTGTGGGGGAAACCGGAGCACCCAGAGGAAACCCACGCGGACACGGGGAGAACATGCAAACTCCGCACAGAAAGGCCCTCGCCGGCCACAGGGCTCGAACCCAGGACCTTCTTGCTGTGAGGCGACAGTGCTAACCACTACACCACCGGTACTGCACGTTATTATTTATAACACAACATATGTCATTTATTCACTGTATTTCATGCACTTTTGCAAAATATATTTGAATAGATAGATAGATGGATGGATGGATGGATGGATGGATGGATGGATGGATGGACACAAGAACAAGTCAATGGATAAGTTAGTGAACTGACCAATGAATATATGTATTACTGGCTAGATTGATAGATGGATGGGTGGATGGATTGATGGATGGGTAGGTGGCTGGATGGATGGATGGACCAGTTAATAAAAGAAAAGATGAGTAATTAAACAAGTTGCTGGATGGATGGATGGATGGATGGATGGATGGATGGGTTCATAGATGTGCAGTAGGATGGATGGATGGATGGATGGATGGATGGATAAATAGATAAATGAATAGCTGAATGAACATATTGATGGTTAGATGGATAAACCAGTTAATGAAAGAACAGATGGGTAATTAAACAAGTTGATCGATGGTTGGATGGATGAGCAGAGTGATGGATATACAGTAGGGGTGGGTGGATGGATGGAAGGAGGGATGGATGGATGAAATGATGGATAAATGGACAGATGGTTGAATAGATTGATGCATGGCTGGATGGATGAACAGGTTAATGGATACTGAGTAGGAATAGATGGAGGGAGGGATGGATGAATAAAAAGGTTGATAGATGGATTAATAAGTGAATGAAAAACCCAGATCAGTAGATGGGTGACTCTGGAGGTTACCAGGTGAACAGAAGAGTGGAATGATGTGGAAACAGATAAACAGATCAGCGGGTGAACGGGTAGAGGGATGGAGTTACTGCCCTACTTTTCCTTTTCACTGATTTAATTTAAGCCTTGAATTGTTTGAACACACAGAGCTGCTTTTAATTGTAGTGTGTGTGTGTGTGTGTGTGTGTGTGTGTGTGTGTGTGTGTGTGTGTGAGACAGAGAGAGAGAGAGAGATTGTCCGCAGAGCTGGTGCTTACTTTTAGTGTATTTGAACTCTGCTGCTTTATTCATGGAGCTCTATCTGTCCATCCTTTCCTTTATTTCATTATCTGGCTCCAGCACATCCTTTAATTCCATCTCTCTCTCTCACACACACACACACCATCTTCTCTATCATTCCATTTTTCCTTTATACTATTATTACATCTCATCTCTCCTTCTTTCATTGTTTCATTTCTTTACTGTCTCTATAGCTTCCTTATTTCCTCTCTCTCTCTCTCTCTCTCTCTCTAATAAGCCTCCTCTCTCCTCTCTCATGGCTTGACGTCTTTCATGATCATCTCTCAGCCCTGAAGCTCACAGGTCTTTTCCCTGCTGGTCCCCGTTACTTCTCCTATCACTCCAGGTCTGCTATTATTTAGATAAAAAGAAGATATATATCTCATCTCATCTCATTATCTCTAGCCGCTTTATCCTGTTCTACAGGGTCGCAGGCAAGCTGGAGCCTATCCCAGCTGACTACGGGCGAAAGGCGGGGTACACCCTGGACAAGTCACCAGGTCATCACAGGGCCGACACATAGACACAGACAACCATTCACACTCACATTCACACCTACACTCAATTTAGAGTCACCAGTTAACTTAACCTGCATGTCTTTGGACTGTGGGGGAAACCGGAGCACCCGGAGGAAACCCACGCGGACACGGGGAGAACATGCAAACTCCGCACAGAAAGGCCCTCGCTGGCCACGGGGCTCGAACCCGGACCTTCTTGCTGTGAGGCGACAGCGCTAATCACTACACCGCCGTGCCGCCCAAGATATATATCATGTGTCATATTTTAAATTAATATACAGTGTGTGTTTTTTTATAAGAAGAAATGCAAATACATTACATCACTAAAATGGTAAGTGCAATGGTATGTATGGATAATGGTGAATTGATGAAAGGATGCACTGATCTATGATTAATCGATGATGGATCAACTGATAGGCAAATGGTTGGTTGGATGGAAATAGAACAAAAAAAATGAAGATGAACGGATGATAGGAAATGAATGAGAAATTTGGTGGTCTAAAGGAAGGCTGGAAGGTGAACAAAATGATGTGTAGCTAGAAGGATGAATGAAAAGTGAACATAGAGATAGATGGCTGGAGAAATTAATAAAAGATGGTTGATTTAGTGGTGGCGGCACGGTGGTGTAGTGGTTAGCGCTGTCGCCTCACAGCAAGAAGGTCCAGGTTCGAGCCCCGTGGCCAGCGAGGGCCTTTCTGTGTGGAGTTTGCATGTTCTCCCCGTGTCCGCGTGGGTTTCCTCCGGGTGCTCCGGTTTCCCCCACAGTCCAAAGACATGCAGGTTAGGTTAACTGGTGACTCTAAATTGAGCGTAGGTGTGAATGTGAGTGTGAATGGTTGTCTGTGTCTATGTGTCAGCCCTGTGATGACCTGGCGACTTGTCCAGGGTGTACCCCGCCTTTCGCCCGTAGTCAGCTGGGATAGGCTCCAGCTTGCCTGTGACCCTGTAGAACAGGATAAAGCGGCTACAGATAATGAGATGAGATGATTTAGTGGTAGTTGGATGGTTGGATATATAGAACATTGGGTCAAAGATGAAAAGAGCTACATATGGTTGGATGGGTGGATTCAAAAAGATAGATAGGTATGTAGGTAGGTAGGTAGCAAGAAGTTGATTATTTTCCGATAGCAGTACATTCCCAAGTGATTTATTCCTTTTATGCCACACCAACACTGATTATTAGCTCATCCGGCCGACAGGTGATGAGTTTATGCCATCATGTGTTGTCCGGCGTCCGTCTGTCATCTGTTGTCCACATTTCATGAAAATTGCTTCTTTTCTCTCAATTCTTCACTAATTTTTATTCTTTTTGGCAGGAAGGTAGGTCTGCCTGGGGTGCATATAGATAGCTTCTACCCAAATTTGCATAATTGCAATTAATAAATAATGAAGATATGGAGTAATTAATCAATCCCTAACGAGCAGTTTCCACACAAATCGCTTCTTCTCTCTCAGTTCTTCACCGATTTTGATTCTTTCTGGCATGAAGGTAGGGGCACCTAGGGTGCATACTGTATAACTTCTACCCAGATTTGCTTCATTACAATTATTAATGAATTGATGGACTAATTAAGCCTTAATGCCTTAAGCAGTTCAACAAAAATCACTTCTTCTCAGTCAGTTCCTCACCATTTTGGATTCTTTCTGGTAAATAGGTCGGTATTCTTAGGGTGGATATCACTTCTATATAGAGCTTGTATATAGTGTATATAGCTTGCAACATTTATTGCGCAAGGTGGCCCACTTTAGATCGTTCCTTCTGGACTAGGCGGGGCCGGAGTGAGCTACGCCCTCATTGATGGTCTCGTTTTATTTATCAAAGAAAATTAAGTCATTATTGTCAGAGCTGCTGTTGCAGAAAATTAATTGACATCTTTTGACCAATCAGAATCCAGAACTCAGCAGTGCTGCAGTATAACGCAGAGCAGTGAGCAGATAATGATGGTCGCTATACTGCACTGTAAAAAAAAATAGTTGAGAATACTTGAAATTTCAAGGCAACCGTCTGCATTAAGAATTTTATGTTTTACCAACGATGTGCCCATGATAATCCAAACTATGATAAAACTTATCTTTATTAAGAATTCTTAATTAAGTCAATTTTCCAATTCCTCATTCTGCCAACATAGATTTCTCTTTTTGCTGAACAGTGGCATTCACAGTAGTGCAAAAAGGCAATTGAGGTTATCACAATTTTTTTTTTTTTTAGATTTTTTTGGGGCTTTTTTCACCTCTATTTGGATAGGACAGCGTAGAGACAGGAAATGAGGGGGAGAGAGAGACAGGGAGGGATCGGGAAATGTCCTCGGATCGGAACCGAACCCGGGTCGCCGGATTTATGGTATGGTGCCTTATCCACCTGAGCCACGACGCCTCCGAGGTTATCACAATTTATCATTAAACTATACATGCCTTTTTTCATTGTTCTACACAATTACAAAACTTCAATATTGAAATAAAGTTTTTAAAACCCACACCGTGGGTATGGCGTCGTGGCTCAGGTGGATAAGGCGCCATACCATAAATCCGGGGACCCGGGTTTGATTCCGACCCGAGGTCATTTCCCGATCCCTCCCCGTCCCTCTCTCCTGCTCATTTCCTGTCTCTACACTGTCCTATCCAAATAGAGGTGAAAAAAGCCCCAAAAAAATCTAAAAAAAAAAAAATTGTGATAACCTCAATTGCCTTTTTGTACTACTGTGAATGCCACTGTTCAGCAAAAAGAGAAATCTATGTTGGCAGAATGAGGAATTGAAAATTGACTTAATTAAGAATTCTTAATAAAGATAACAGTTTTATCATAGTTTGGATTATCATGGGCACATCGTTGGCAAAACATAAAATTCTTAATGCAGACGGTTGCCTTGAAATTTCAAGTATTCTCAACTATTCTTTTTTTAGTGTGGAAGTAAATGTGTTAAATTTTAAATAGTAAAGTTTTGTGTTTTGAAAAAAGTTCAAAAGCATAAACTCTGCACCTTTGCTCAGAAGAATGCTATCTTCACTTTCCACTCTTATGGCTTAATTAGCATAAACTGTGTTGTTGTAATTGTTGTTATTGTTTGTTGTTTACAGTTGTCTTTATAAAACAAACTGCTTCGGCTGCATACAAATGACCATCATTTTTCTTTTTATGAAAATGTTTCAAACTGAATGCAGGAGCCTTGTTTCCACACCGTATCATCATCAGCAGCAGTGTGACGCTGTAATGTTCCAGTGTTTATGGTCGCTCTGGGAAAATCAGTACAGTGTGTCTGTGTAAACTCCATGAACTTTATTCTCTCTCTCTCTCTCTCTCACTGTTTTGCAGTCATTTCTCCTGCCTCTCATCAAAGTACATGTGTCCTGGAGTGCCGGCTGTTATGAGTAACCTATTGGCGAACATTAATGCCTACTTCGCTCACACCACCACCACCAGCACCAACATCTCCGCCTCAGACCGGTTTGCTGCTTCCAACTTTGGGGTGAGGGTGTGATTATGATGGGAGGATGATAAACATATGAACTGTTGAAGGAGTGCAAATAAAATAAATAAATATACAAAAAATGCATCATGGATGAAAGGTTGGATGGATTGCTGATTTATGAAGAGATCATTGACGAGATGGATTTATGGACAGACAGATGATCGATGGATGGGTGAAATATTTGGTGGATGAAGAGGAAGCTGTGTGGATGGATGGATGGATGAATGAAATATTTGGTGGATGAAGAGGAAGCTGGATGGATGGATGGATGGATGGATGGATGGAAGAAATATTTGGTGGATGAAGAGGAAGCTGTGTGGATGGATGGAAGAAATATTTGGTAGATGAAAAGGAAGCTGTATGGATGGATGAAATAATTAGGGGATGAGGAGGTAGCTGCTTGGATGGATGCCGGAATGGATGGATGGATGAAATAATTAGTGGATGAGGAAGTAGCTGCATGAATGGATGGATGAAATAATTAGTGGATGAGAAGGAAGCTGGATGGATGGATGGATGACTGAATGAGTTAAAAGATGATTGGATGAATGAAAAGTTAAGTAATGGACAGATGAACAGGTCAATTGATGAATGAATATAGTGGGTGATGGATGGATGGACGGATGGATGGGTGGATGGATGAATGGACGGATGGACAGGTGGATGGATGGATGGATGGATGGATGGATGGATGGATGGACAGGTGGGTGGATGGATGGACATGCGAATGAGAGCTGAATAAATCTGGACAGATTTGCCAGTGGATGATTGATGAAGGGCTGCATCCTGTCATTAGCAGTACTGTGAGCACTGTAGCGTATGTGCTGTATAACTCTATGGATGTTGTATTATCACTGAGAGCTACAGTACTTTCTGTTCTAATGCATGAATGTTTAATATTTTATTGTTTTTTTTTTTTCCACAGAGAGAGAAGTTTGTAAAACTCTTGGATCAGTTACACAACTCTCTGAGAATCGATCTCTCCAAATACAGGGTAAGGAATATAAGAATACAAATTAAATATGAAGAATAAAGGTGGGAATAAACCTCAACTCCACATAGAGTCCAAAAAAGTTTTTAAATGTTGTATTGCATTAGTTATACCAATAACCTGAAGAAAAGAAAGGATGGATGGATGGATGGATGGATGGATGGATGGGCAGCTGGACAGACAGCTGGATGGATGGATGGATGGATGGATGGATGGATGGATGGATGGATGGATGGGCAGATGTCTGGATGGGCAGCTGGATGGATGGATGGATGGATGGATGGATGGGCAGATGAATGGGCAGATGGATGGATGGATGGATGGATGGATGGATGGATGGGCAGCTTGATGGATGAATGGATGGATGGGCAGCTGGATGGATGGGCAGCCAGAAAGATGGATGGATGGACAGCTGGAAAGATAGATAGATAGATAGATAGATAGATAGATAGATAGATAGATAGATAGATAGATAGATAGATAGATAGATAGATAGATAGATAGATAGATAGATAGATAGATAGAGTGTGAGTGAGTGAGTCTGAGTCCAGCAGTCTGAGAGTGCAGCAGTGCACTGTGGGAAATGACTCACACCTCAACTGATCCTGTCTATAACCAATCAAAATTCAGAATCTGAAAATTCAGATTTTCAAAATATCTGTTATCAAAACCATCCTGAGATCATGAGTGGGACGCATGATTTCCGGTTATGAGTGAACGCTGGCGCATTTGGCTGCCGCTACTCCCCGGTCCCACATTTGTTTGATTGTTATTTTTAGCATTTTACTTTCACGCTATCTGTGTGTTTTATTTTTCCCAAACCTTCTCTGGGAGATGGGTTTCTTATCTCACACTTCCTTGAATGTCATCTGCAAATACTAGCCTAAACAGTAACGTTACCTGTTGAGCGGATTCCAGGACTACCTGTGTCAGATATTTCCACTGCCCTCGGAAACCTGTTTGCTCTTGACATCCTAAGATAAGCCATCTGCTACTGCTGAAATCAGGATATAGACTGTGTTCTGACTGGGGATTCATCTTATCTACCTGTCCAGACTTTAAAACGGGAGTTTATTGAACTGTTGGCCAAACTGATGGACTAGGCTACTACTAACGCTGACTACCCTGTATTACCTTGCGCGAGCCCTCTTAGGTGTGTCCACCTTAACTGTTCTTTTGGGTAAGTCTCTTACTTGTTATGTTGGTAAGTTTCTTGTTGGTATGAACTATTGCTCTCCCTAGGGCTGGCTATTTCTGTTGCCTGCCCTCTGGAGTGTCAAGTGGTGTATCATGTTGGCTAACGTGTTAAGATCAGGGCACAGGCGTCTGGCTAGCTGCTCTGTGCGTAGCCTACGTTTGCTTGCTTGGATGGTGCATGCAACAGTGATTCTACTCTGGCTCCTTGTTTTGATCGAAGTCACCTACACTGGCTTTACAGTGAGCCAAAACTTTCGCATCGGCTTTCCTGGGACTTCTCCATGGTGCTTAAATATTCGTCTGCCTATCTCCATTATTTGGGGAATAAAACATATAAATTCCCTGACACTCTGCTTGCGCACAAACATCTTGGGTTCCTGCGTCAGCCTAAATATATACAGGGGCTCTGGACGGACGTTTGCTCGCCAACAACATCCAAACAACGTTGATTCGTTTTGGAGCTGGAATCGTAACATCAAGCGGACTGTTGTTGAGAGGCGATCTGTTGACTTTACAAACTTGTGTTCCATAAATTTAGTTAAAACTTCACAGAATTGCCCTTCCTCAAGAAATGCGCAGTTTGCTTTATTAAATGTGCGATCTCTTAATAAAAAAGCACCCTACATTAATGACTTGATCACTGATGTTGGCATAGATCTACTATGTTTAACTGAAACTTGGCAAATACCAAATGATTTTCTGGCTTTAAATGAAGCTACTTCTGTAGGATATGAGTATCTGGAGAAGCCACGTTTAACTGGGCGGGGGCGGTCTTGCTGTGATCTATCGCTCCAGTTATAGGATTGTATCTATGCCCTTGCAGGATTTTTCATCATTTGAATGTCTGGCTCTGAAATTTATTGGTGGTCTACCTCTACTGCTTTTGCTCATTTATCGGCCTCCCAAAGTTTCCTCTGTTTTTATTAATGAATTGTCTGAGCTGCTTTCATCTGTCAGTGCTCTGTGTCCATCTATACTGGTGCTTGGTGATTTGAACATTCATGTTGACTCAGACAACTGTGATTTTGTTAAAAACTTTGTGGCTGTCCTTGATTGTTTTGATTTCACCCAACATGTAGATTTTCCCACCCACTCAAAGGGCCATATCTTAGATCTTGTTTGTACCTCTGGCATCACACCATCAAATTTATATTCCAGAGATTTCTGTGTTTCTGATCACATGGCTATTCTATTTAATATTGCTGTCCCTGAGCCTCTCCATCGCAGGCGTGCATTTCGCACCATCACATACAGGAACACAAAAGCATAGTTACAGCTGATTTATTTGACACACTACATCCTATTCTGACCACTAAATCATTAAACTCATCGCCTGAGGAGGTAGTCATGCTCTACAACTCTCACCTTCCTGACTCTCTTAATCACCTTGCCCCCCTGAAGGCACGTACTGTCTCTTTCTCTCACTCTGCTCCGTGGTTCACACCTGAGCATCGTAAAATGAAGGCTGCTGGTCGGCAACTGGAGAGACTTGGTCGTTAAACTGGCCTGACAGTTCATGCGTTGGCATACAGTGACCATGTCTCTGCCTACAAAGAGTCTCTAATTGATGCCAAGACCAGCTATTACACCACCATCATTACCAGAGGCCAAGGGAACCCTAGAGCCCGTTTTTCTACTGTAAACAAACGTCTCTTGCCTGCTAAAAACTTTCCGCTTACTCCTTCCACTGATCTTCATTGTAAATTTCTTGAATTTTTTCAAAACAAAATTAACTCTATATACAAGCAGATCAAATCCACTCCCATCACTCCCTCTAATGTCCCCTTTCCCTGTCCACCACCAGCTGGATCTTTCTCTGCTTTCTCATTAGTCGATGAGCAGTATGTCCTCGGCTTAGCATCTAAATCCAGGCCTACCACCTGTCTTCTCGACCCTATGCCCACCTCTTTGGTAAAGATTTGCCTGCCAGTTCTCTGTCCCCTGCTGGTCAAGATAATAAACTCGTCCCTTTCAACTGGATTAGTCCCTCAGGCTCTCAAAACAGCAGCTATCACTCCTGTCTTGAAAAAACCTGGAGCAGCTATTGATGATTTTAAAAATGATCGCCCCATTTCCAATCTTCCCTTCATTGCAAAAGTCCTAGTCTTGGAGCTGATTGTTGCCAATCAGCTCCAAGAGCATTTAGCCCAATACAATCTTTGGGAGAAGTTTCAGTCTGGGTTTAGGGCCATGCACAGCACCAAGACTGCCCTGGTCAAGGTTGTCAACGATTTGCTGTTAGCTGCTGACACTGGCCATGTCAGTATACTTGTTCTCCTCGACCTTACAGCAGCTTTTGACACTGTATGTCACAATCTTTTATTGAGCCGCTTAGAAACTCTGCTTGGCATCACTGGTTCTTCTTTAGCCTGGTTCAAATCTTATCTTACCATGAGAGAACAGTTTGTGTCAGTTGGAGGCTTTAGATCCCCTAAATCACCCCTCCGTCATGGTGTCCCTCAGGGCTCTGTCCTGGGACCCTTACTATTTGTAATATACATCCTCCCTCTTGGCCACATAATACTAGCCTGGCTAACGCGACTTCAAAGCTCTCCGAGCTATTGGTCTGGCCAAGATATTAAGCCAAACCATTTCCCAGAGCCCGTGGTTGACCCGCCTCCCTGAAATGCCTCAGTTTACTACTGGTCGAAGCCAGAAAAGGCTGTGACGAAGCTTAAACCAATCACATCACTCTTTCCTCTGATGTATGCGATGCGACGGGGCTAACTGGTAGATTAAACTCTTACCGAAGCCGGTCGGGAGCAAGGCAAAAACGTCCTTCCTTTCAATAAATACCTCCAGGGCTGCTCTTTGCTCCGTTTTCAATGAGAACTTCCCGTTGAATGCTTTCAATACAGCATCTATGCGTAATAGATGCGGAAGCGTGAATGAAGTGCTTCCGGCATAGATTCTGTAAACAATCTATGGCTTCCGGTCGCAGTTCTACTACGTCAGTGCCTTGAACACGCCTCTACCCAGGGCCGTTGGAGGTGCTCAAAGTTGATTGGTTCCCGATTTTTCGGGAGCTTGGAAGAGCTGTAGATAGCTTGCCTGGCCAGACTAACATAATACAGCATTATGGGCTCAACTTTCATTGTTATGCAGATGACACCCACATTTACATTCAAACCAAACCCTCTCACCCACTCCCTCCGTCCAATCTTGTCAACTGTCTAAATGCAGTCAACAATTGGATGGTGCAGAACTTTCTTAAATTAAATCAAGACAAAACAGAAGCCATCCTCATTTCCACCCCTTCTATCTTGGAAAAACTGGAGCACTCACAGCTATCTATTGCTGGTTATTTCACTTCCACTACTGTTGAAGTAAGAAATCTGGGTGTTATTCTGGACTCTACTCTCTCTTTTGACTCACACATTAAAAATATTACTAAAACAGCTTTCTTTCACCTGAAAAGTCTCTCCAAACTCCGTTCCTCTTTAACTTCATCTGCAGCTGAAACACTTATACATGCTTTTGTCACCTCAAGACTGGACTACTGCAATGCCCGACTCGATGGCATCCCAGCCAAGCGACTAAATAGGCTGCAATATGTTCCAAACTCAGCTGCTAGAGTACTCACTCACACCAGGCCCTGGGATCATATCACTCCTATTCTCTACAACCTGCACTGGCTCCCAGTTAAATATCGCATCCAGTACAAAATTATCCTGTTTGTCTACAAATCCCTACAGAACTATGGAATCATTTTTGTGCCAAAATGTTCATACAATACTTTTGAAATATCAAACAAAAACGATAAATCAAAATACAAAAAAAGAAAAAAAAGTCTTTTTTTTTTTTAGGCTGGCAAACAAATTATTCATGTAATTGTGCAAAATATCAGTCTATTACTCTTCAGAAACCTTTTTTGTTCCGCGTCTTTCTCAGTTTTGTTTGCCGTAATTTATTTTGGTTGCGATTCCAGCTTTCCCGTTTGCGCTCCCTGACTTTTTGCTTGCAGTTTTGGCACAAACTTCCCGTGTGGGTGGGCTGTCCAGGAATGCATTCCCATTGGCTAACTTGTGTTTGACTGACAGCTACGCTCAGCCATTCCCTACTCGGATTCTGGCGGACTGTTTGACGAGTGACCGATCCATTGACGGTAAACAAGGATGGAGTGGACTTCAGTGGCGACTATGATATTGAATTTACACTTTGTTGAATTAATTCAGTATCATAGTCGCCACTGAAGTCCACTCCATCCTTGTTTACCGTCAATAGATCAGTCACTCGTCAAACAGTCCGCCAGAATCCGAGTAGGGAATGGCTGAGCGTAGCTGTCAGTCAAACACAAGTTAGCCAATGGGAATGCATTCCTGGACAGCCCACCCACACGGGAAGTTTGTGCCAAAACTGCAAGCAAAAAGTCAGGGAGCGCAAACGAGAAAGCTGGAATCGCAACCAAAATAAATTACGCCAAACAAAACTGAGAAAGACGCGGAACAAAAATAAAAGGTTTCTGAAGAGTAATAGACTGATATTTTGCACGATTACACCAATAATTTGTTTGCCAGCCTAAAAAAATTGACTTTTTCTTTCTTTTTTTTTTGTATTTTGATTTGTCGTTTTTGTTTGATATTTCAAAAGTATTGTATGAACATTTTGGCACAAAATTGATTCCATACATAACCTGGCCCCTCCCTATTTATCAAATCTCCTAACTCCATATCAGCTACCTCTAAATCTTCGCTCCACAGATGTCCACCTATTAGCGGTCCCTGACTCTCGGCTCTGCTCTATGGGTGACAGGGCTTTCAGTGTAAATGGCCCTAAGCGGTGGAATGCCCTGCCACTAGCGTTGCGCCAATGCTCAACACTGTCCACTTTCAAAAAACAGCTAAAAACACATCTCTTTAGCTTGGCCTTTTCTCTCTGATTTTTAATAACGTTGTTGTTGTTATTATTATTATTATTATTGATTTCTCATGATCTTATTATTGTTGTTCTTATCCTATTGTTTTGCTTTTTATTGTTTGTTTTTTACTGTTCAGTGTCCTTGGGTACCTTGAAAGGTGCTTATAAATCTCATCTCATCTCATTATCTCTAGCCGCTTTATCCTTCTACAGGGTCGCAGGCAAGCTGGAGCCTATCCCAGCTCACTATGGGCGAAAGGCGGGGTACACCCTGGACAAGTCGCCAGGTCATCACAGGGCTGACACATAGACACAGACAACCATTCACACTCACATTCACACCTACGGCCAATTTAGAGTCACCAGTTAACCTAACCTGCATGTCTTTGGACTGTGGGGGAAACCGGAGCACCCGGAGAAAACCCACGCGGACACGGGGAGAACATGCAAACTCCACACAGAAAGGCCCTCGCCAGCCCCGGGGCTCGAACCCAGGACCTTCTTGCTGTGAGGCGACAGCGCTAACCACTACACCACCGTGCCGCCCGTGCTTATAAATAAAATGTATTATTATTAGTGCTGTCAAAAATGTCGTGTTATTAACGCGTTAACTTGACTCAATTTTAACGGCGATAATTTTTTTATCGCGAGATTAACGCTCTGTGACATGATGTAGGTTTTTCATAAGCTTTTGAAACTGCCAGGAACTTGGAACAGAGACTTTGCTTAGAAAAACGATAGCAGCTAGACTGTAATGCCACGCCCCGCACAGCCAGAGTCCTCTGCCCTCCCCCGAAGAGCCACGGTGCTCGGCTTAGGTTTCGTTTTCCCATCGGCGGCTCCAGCCCGACTTTGCAGTGGCTGTGACAAGACGTGTTATGCTCTGCAATAAAAAAAAAAAAAAAACATTGGTACAACCAGTGTTCGAACTATGCCGATATTTTCGGGGGGTCCCTTTTTTTCCCTTGGGGGGTGCTTGCGCTTGTCTCAGAGCGCGGCTCTCCATCGCGCGCTCACTTCGGATATGCAAATGCTTCCCGTTTCACACGATTGCTATGTCAATAAACATCATTTTGCCAATATTTTAGAGACCCCCCAACGTTTCCCAAATCATGTTTTCAAGGGATCTCATGTCTGTTTCAGGGGATCTCGGATCCCCCGAGTACCCCCGTAGTTCGAACGGTGAGCAAGCCCATTCACTTTTTTATGCTGATAAGAGAATTACAATGGTTTTTCATGTGACAAAAATGTGCAATTAAATTGTGATTAATCGCGAGTTAACTATGACAGTCGTGACATTAATTGCGATTAAATATTTGAATCGCTTGACAGCACTAATTATTATTATTATTATTATTATTATTATTATTATTATTAAACTATCCAGGATTCACTTTTTGTCACCTTTTAATGACTAACACATGATACAGTTTTGATCTCATTTCAAAAAAGTCTAGAACCATCTACATTTCTTATAAAGGTCCCTCTGAGGGAACCTAATGGTTCTAATTCAGACCCTACGGTACATCAGTGTGGAACTGAGCATACAAAGAACCAAAGAACCTTTAGTTCCTAAGTATACTGTAGTGTGTGTGTGTGTGTGTGAATGTGAATCAGTAGTGGCATGCTAATAGCAGGTAGGAGGGAAACACCTCCACATACAGGAGCGGCCAAAAGTTTGGACACCCCTTTGAATTAAATTCAGTCGTTTTTTTTTTCTTTATTTCTATTCATTAAAAGTCACTTCATGTCTTACAGTAATGATGGATGTCGTTTCTCTTTACTGAGTCATTCGGTTCTTGATATAATGTGTCTGGATTATTGCAGTTGTGGATGTAAAAGGGCCATTTTATTATTTGTATTGTTATTATTTACTGTTTGATGATTTCAAACTCATTAAGAAGGTACAGAACTCATCCACTAATTGCCTTTTGATGAGACACACCTGTTAATTGAAAAGCGTTCCAGATGACTCCCTCGTGAAGCTGGTTAAGATAATGACAGTAGTGTACAAAGTATCATCAAGGTGAACGCTGGATACGCTGAAGAATGTAAAATATCAAACTTTTTTGTTTTTCACACTTTTTTTGTTGACTGCATAATTCCCTATCTGTTCCAGATGTTATTTCACAGTTTTGACATCTTCAGTATTGTAGAAAAGAGTCACGATACAGAAAAACCTATGAATGACTAGAGTACGGGTGTACAAACTTTCGACTGGTATTGTACACACAAACACACACACTGACAGCGGTAGCCTGTCGGTCTGACGTGAGCATCCCACTTGGGCACGCTCGGACTTGGCAGTCTGCCAGCACACATCACCTTCACACTTCCTGTCTGTTCCACCGCACTGCTTCCTGACAGTAATGTGATTCAGATCAGCTTCTCCTCACGTCACACACATCACCACACGTCCTGTTACAGCTGGGAATAATGCTGCATTCCATTTACCTCAGAAGTGGAAAGTCAGAACTCGGAATGACGTCATTTTCCACCTCCATTCGTTCGAGCTACAAAATGGGAAGGAAAAAAAAACTGGATGCTTCCATGCTTGTCTTTTTTTTAGCAATAAGCTAACAAGCTAACAGCAAACTGGTTAAAAAGTGAATATATATATATATATATATATATATATATATATATATATATATATATATATATATATATATATATATATCACACTCTCATCCTGTACAGGTAGATGAGTGCTTGGGCAGCTTTTCCTTCAAATTGTAGGAATGTTTTCTTTACAAGAGGATGAATGAAGAGAAACTTTGATATTTTATTTACTAAACTATGGAGCCGTAGAGGGGACATGGTGAATAAAAAAATAACAAAGCGTGGGAACGACTTATAAGGCGTGTGCACGAGATAAGTCGTTCCCACGCTTTGTTATTTTTTTTATTCACCATGTCCCCTCTACGGCTCCGTACTAAACAACTCAAAATGGTGAACTAAATGCACGATGAAATGATAAATACACCTCACTCACACATTATGAGGTCATGTTGATTTAGTATCTCACTGTAAAAAAAAAAATTAGTCAAGCCAACTTAAAAATGTAACGCAACCTGCTGCCAAAGGATTTTGAGTAAAGTCAACTCCGGGCCAAATAGTTGTGCTGACTTGCTCTTTTAAGTCGACACAGATGAGTATTTTATGTTGACCTTACTTTATTTAGCAAGTTCAGTGCACTCAAATTGTGATGTTGAAATAAATCGAAATGATCATTCCAATTAATTTGGAAAAGCAAGTTGGCACAAAAAAAAACATTAAGTTATCCTAAATTATTCATTTTTAAAGAATTTTTTGGGGCTTTTTCCACCTTTATTGGATAGGACAGTGTAGAGACAGGAAATGAGCAGGAGGGATTGGGAAGTGACCTCAGGTCGGAATTGAACCCAGGTCCCCGGATTTATGGTATGGCGCCTTATCCACCCGAGCCACAACACCCCAAAATGTACTTTTACGCTACGTTCACACTGCAAGGCTTAATGCTCAATTCCGATTTTTTTGTGAAATCTGATTTTTTTGTGAGGTCGTTCACATTAACAAATATATGCGACTTGTATGTGATCCTCAGTATGAACGAAAAGCGACCTAAAAGTGTTCCGCATGCATATTGCAGGATACGACGACGTCACACGCAGTGAGCATGGCCAGTGTTTATGGAAGTAAAACCGCCCGGTTGCGGTATGACCCATCCAATCTAGCTTGAATAGCTGCATCCCCCCAAATGGAAATCAGCTCCCTAACCTCTGCGTCCTTCCATTGAGAAGATTCAGAACCTTCACAGCCCGAAGCGTCCCTCGCATTGATGTCATGCGCAGATACGTTTTTTGAACTGGGGGGGACAAAGCTGCCAGCAAACCAACCCCAACCCCGATATGCCTGTCAAACTTGTTGTGGGTTACCATAGCAACCAAGCTCGAGCTCGCAACCTGTGCAGTCTGCGCAGCTCAACCAACCGAATATCAGTCTTTGTTTTGTTTTATGTGAGTTGTTGCAACTATGTATACACTGCCGTGCACCTCAATAAACCGAATGGTAATTAGTCTTTTGATTTTTCCGTGAGGTTTGCCTTATGCAAAGTGGGGGGGGGGGGACCGAACGAAGTGAATTTAAATCTGGGTGGGACGAATCCCACCTGTCCCCCCCTCTATCTGCGCCCGTGATTATGCGCCATGTTGTTGTAACTTTTTTTGAGAGACCCGCCGCCTACTTCAGCGCAGAATAGTGACGTTTGTGGCTTGTTGATGACGTGTAAGTCGGATGAATGCGACCTGGCGGTTCAGACTGAAGTCGCATATGAAAAGAGCGGATAGGGATCGGAATTAGGACCACATATCCAAACGGCCTGGGTCGGATTTGAAAAAATCGGATCTGTGTCGTTCATATTGTCAATAAAAGATCGGATACAGGTCACATATGGGCGAAAAGATCGGATTTGAGTCACTTCAGCCTGCAGTGTGAACGTAGCCTTAAAGGCCCGGTCCCACTGCACTTACGGATGCAAAGAGGATGTAAAACGTAAAAAAATCTTTGCCATCCGTTGGAAAATGCTATGCATCCGTTGTGTACTCATTACATACGTGCTTCATACGCTCTATCCATCGAGCATCCGTCCACTGTGATTTCATCCGCGCAAAAAGTTTTGAGCTGCACAAATCTTTTAGAACGGATGAACTTTCCGCCATGTACGATGTAAATCCGCGACATATACGAGCAACAAACGTTCTATGTCCGTTATCATCCGTTAAATGTCTGCTGTATCCTCTCTGCATCCTCTGGGCATCCTCGCAACTCACATCCGCTGCAGCTGAAAACGGAAAGAGGGAGGAAAGATAAGGTACATGAAACGTCTATTCATCGTTAGTAGCACGGAAATAGAAAGGATGTAAGCATATGCATCTCGTATATAAAGTATTCAAAACGGACAAAGCGTTTATATCTGGGCTGTATCTCGTATATTTAGGATGTCTGGAGTATGTCTAGAGTATGTAGAAGGACACCTAGCGGACAATCGAGATTTTGTATAAAAAGGGGGAGAAAATCATCTGGATCTCTCGATGTAGCCGCCAGCACGTCTTTCCGCTTTATGCTGACGGCGTGCGTGCTGCATCCCTTTATATCCGCGGAGCAGACGCAATTCATACCCCCCGCATGCGCAGTGAACGGTCTGCATCCGATATACATCCGCGCAACATCCCCTTTGTTTCCGTTAGGCGTACGTGATGCATCCCCTTCATCCGCTATGCATCCGCTCTTTCTGCTATGCGTCCGCTTCTCAGTTATCACCGGTAACCCCTTCGGAGCTGTCATCCACTTCCATCCGCTTTCATCCGCTAGGCTTCCTATGAACATGCGTTTAACATCCCCGCTATATACTACCCACGTCCGTTCTTTTCCGTTCTGTTTTCGCAAATTTTCGCCAATTTTGTCCATTTCTGGAGCGGATGAAAACGGATAGAGCCACCCCCGAAATTTTGCTCGTCCGCTGTGTCCTTTTTGCATACGTTTTGTGTCCATCGGTCAGTGGGACCGGGCCTTAAGTTCACATAGAAGAGTATTTTATGTTGAGTTGACTTGACTTTAGAAGTTCTCATCTCATCTCATTATGTCTGGCCGCTTTATCCTGTTCTACAGGGTCGCAGGCGAGCTGGAGCCTATCCCAGCTGACTACGGGCGAAAGGCGGGGTACACCCTGGACAAGTCGCCAGGTCATCACAGGGCTGACACATAGACACAGACAACCATTCACACTCACATTCACACCTACGGTCAATTTAGAGTCACCAGTTAACCTAACCTGCATGTCTTTGGACTGTGGGGGAAACCGGAGCACCTGGAGGAAACCCACGCGGACACGGGGAGAACATGCAAACTCCACACAGAAAGAAAGGCCCTCGCCTGCCACAGGGCTCGAACCTGGACCTTCTTGCTGTGAGGCGACAGCGCTAACCACTACACCACCGTGCCACCCCCCCCTTTAGAAGTTCAGTCCAACAAATTGTTTAGTTGAAATAAATTGAAATAATAATGCCAATTAACTTAGAAGAGCAAGTTGGCACATCATGGTTCTAAGTTGAGTTTACTCAAAATCCTTTGGTAGCCGGTTGCGTTACATTTTTAAGTTGGCTTCACTATTTTTTTTTACAATGATTTAGTGTGCATTACATTTTTTAGTTAACACAAACCTCTCAACACTTAAGTTAAGTTCTACTTCACTTTGCCTATTATTACACAAACAGAAACAAATACCGACATACAAGGAGGGAATTCCCTGGCCTCTGTTGAGGAAAGCTTAGTCTATACTCCTATACAACGTCTTGTGTCAGTTTCCACGGACTTCTCACTCCACCCGACCATTGAAACTTTCGAACTTGTGAAGTGCGCATGCGCAGTGGCATCAGTTAAGGGGTGTCAATCAGCACTTGAATATATAAGTTCACTTACCTTAATTTTCCAATTCCTATGAACTTGTGGTGAAGGAAAGGCGTCTCAACTATTTTTTTTTTAGTTACTTGAACAATTAGAAGGGAAATTTGTTCATTCAACTCAGAATCCTTTTTTCATGCAACAACTTTGCAAGTTACATTTTTTACAGTGCTTGTGGCTTCAATAAGTTGAGCACATAACTAACTGTCTGAGCACGATCTATAAAATATAAAATGTGAAATAGCGGTCTGTGCTGGATCAAGTGCTATTCTATGTGCTGCTGAATAATGAGTCTGGAAGCTAGTTTGTGAAATTAAACTGCTGATTAATGTGATAATTACAACTAGGACTATTCATGGAGTGATACAGTATATTGGTGATATCCATCCATCCATCCATCCATCCATCCATCCATCCATCCATCCATCCATTATCTCTTATTAGTTTTATTTCAATGCTGTCCATCTTCTCATTTTTATATCATATTAGGTTTTTTTTGTTTTTGCTTTTCATATTTACATTGTCTCTTGCTGTTATGTCACATCATACATTAACATTATGTTCCCACCCAATTTTGTGTTTGAATCTATACGAAGCAGCGGCTCCTCACTGAGACGTCATCCAAGCGTGTGGAAGAAAGTAACGAGTAGAAATTCCACTAAGTCGAATCAATCATTTGAACTTCCTCACTCGCTCTTAATTTGCCCTATTGACAATATAATGGGATTTCAGATGAGTAATAAATGTGGAATTGGTATTGAAAATGGATGCTAGGAGGGAAAAGAAAAAGAGAGATTTGAAAATATATTTATTCACCCCTCTATCACAAAAAATTCTCGTCATCATGAACAGCATTTTGAGAAAATTTCTCTGCCCATCCAGAAATTTAGAAAGGTTTTGTTTTGAAAATGCTCACATGACCACAGTGCTGGTATTTCATGAACTGTTACATCAAATGTGACATCAAGAGTAACGTTAAGTGAATTAGAAAGTATGCGTTAATGAGCCAGAAATTATATGTTAGCAAATTAGAAGGGCACTCGGTAGAGTGGATACCTCTGCCAAGCCACATACTCAGATTTGCATCAAAATCTAATCAATTGTTCATTGGCCCATGACCCACCTTTCCTCCAAATTTCATCAAAATCTGTTCATTAATTTTTGAGTTACACTGGGAACAGACCAACCAACAAACAAATAAGCAAATGGGTAGATGGATGGATGGATGGATGGATGGATGGATGGATGGATGTGAGATGAATAAACCAGTTAATGAAAAACAGATGGGTAATTAAACAAGTTGATGGATGGCTGGATGGATAAGCAGAGTGATGGATATACAGGAGGGGTGGTTGGATGGAGAGAGGAAGGGATGGATGAAATAATAGATGGATAAATGGACAGATGGTTGAACACCATGGCTGGATGGATGAACAGGGTGATGGATATAGAGTAGGAATTCATAAATTAATAAATTCATAAACTGTTACATCAAATGTGACAGCAAGAATAATGTGAAATGAATAATAAATTACACATTGATGAATTAGAAATTACACATTAGCAAATAAGATATCACATTTTAGCAAACTAGAAGGACACTCGGTAGAGTGGATACTTCCGCCAAGCCACGTACTCGGATTTGCATCAAAATCTAATCAATTGTTCCTTGGCCCATGGACAACCTTTCCTCCAAAGTTCACCCAAATCCATTCACTATGTTTTGAATTGCATTGGGAACAGACCAAAAAAAATGGAGGTGAAAACATAACCTCCTCCAACACAGTTGGTGTAGGTAATAAGTAACGACACATTAGCAAATAAGAAACTAGAAGGGCACTTGGTAGAGTCCATACCTCCACTAAGCCACAGAGTATCAACATCAAAATCAATTCACTTGAACCTTGAATAATACTAAAGCTGTTCACCAAATTTCATCCAAATCCGTTTACTACTTTTTGAGTTGCACTGGGAAGAGACAAAATAATCCTGGATCCAGATACATATCCGGATTTGCATCAAAATCTAATCAATCATTCTTTGGCCCATGGATCACCTTTCCTCACAATTTCATCCAAATCTGTTCACTACTTTATGAGTTACACTGGGAACAAACAAACAATCACTCAAACAAACAAACAAATGAAGACAAAAACATAACCACCTCCACCAACATTGGTGGAGGTAATTACATGTTATGATAAAAAATACTGCAGAATGCTGGGAGACCAAATTACAGAGAGAGAGAGAGAGAGAGAGAGAGAGAGAGAGACTTTGTTTTAAAAAATTTCTAAACAGAAGAGATGAGAAAGAGACAAGAGAAGAGACAAAGATAGAAAAGAGAGAAAGATCAAGATAAAAGCACCTTGAAACTGACAGAAGTGGGAAAGATCAGAACAAGTGAAAGAGTTATATGAGTTACCTTGAGAACAGGCAAACAAACAAAGGCAAAAATATAACCTCCAGCACAGTTGCTGTAGGTAATAAGTGATGACACATTCACAAATAAGAAACTAGAAGGACACACGGTAGAGTGGATACCTCTGCCCAGCCACATATTCGGATTTGTATCAAAATCTAATCAATTTGTTCCTTGGCCCCTGGGCAACCTTTCCACCAAATTTCATCCAAATCTGTTCACTAATTTTTGAGTTATATGGGGAACAAACAAACAATAAACAAACAGAGGCAAAAACATAACCTAATCCAACACAGTTGGTGGAGGTTATAATCTCATCTCATCTCATTATCTCTAGCCGCTTTATCCTTTTACAGGGTCGCAGGCAAGCTGGAGTCTATCCCAGCTGACTACGGGCGAAAGGCGGGGTACACCCTGGACAAGTCGCCAGGTCATCACAGGGCTGACACATAGACACAGACAACCATTCACACTCACATTCACACCTACGGTCAATTTAGAGTCACCAGTTAACCTAACCTGCATGTCTTTGGACTGTGGGGGAAACCGGAGCACCCGGAGGAAACCCATGCGGACACGGGGAGAACATGCAAACTCTGCACAGAAAGGCCCTCGCCGGCCACGGGGCTCGAACCCGGACCTTCTTGCTGTGAGGCGACAGCGCTAACCACTACACCACCATGTCGCCCGGAGGTTATAATGTTATAATTAATTTAATTACATGTTATAATTTTAAAAAAATGCTGCAGAATGCTGAGAGACAAAAATACAGAGAGAGAACTTTGTTTTAAAAAAATCTATAGACAGAAGAGATGAAAAAAGAGACATGAGAAGAGACAAAGACAGAAAAGAGAGAAAGATCAAGAGAAAGCACCTTGAAACTGACGGAAAAGGGAAAGATAGGACCCTTGAGCAAGGCACCGAACCCCCAACTGCTCCCTGGGTGCTGTACCATATCTGCCCGGTGTGTGTGTGTGTGTGTGTGTGTGTGTTTGTTCAGTGCTCACTTGTGTGTGCACTGCTTCAGATGGGTTAAATACTTCAGTGTACATTAGGGTGGTCCCCAAAATTTTTTTTTAGGATTTTGTTACGACCACCTTACCTTTTTTTTTACATTGCCTAAAAAAAGTTATTGTGTGAAATTTGGTTAAGATTGAACAATGTTTAGAGGTGCCACAAAGCCGTTAAAGTTTTCACTCAAGACGCAATATAAAATAATGTGGCTTATTAACGGTTTCATATTCATCTCATCTCATTATCTGTAGCCGCTTTATCCTTCTACAGGGTCGCAGGCAAGCTGGAGCCCATCCCAGCTGACTATGGGTGAAAGGCGGGGTACACCCTGGACAAGTCGCCAGGTCATCACAGGGCTGACACATAGACACAGACAACCATTCACACTCACATTCACACCTACGCTCAATTTAGAGCCACCAGTTAACCTAACCTGCATGTCTTTGGACTGTGGGGGAAACCGGAGCACCCGGAGGAAACCCACGCGGACACGGGGAGAACATGCAAACTCCACACAGAAAGGCCCTCGCCGGCCCTGGGGCTCGAACCCAGGACCTTCTTGCTGTGAGGCGACAGCGCTAACCACTACACCACCGTGCCGCCCCCATATTAATACAAACAATACAGTAATATAACTTCCTGTGTTCAAAGTAACAATAGCTATTACTTGTCTGTGATTTTCTAAACCCTTCGGTATTCTGGTATCTTGTGCAGATAAAAGAACACACTAAGGACTTCCCTAGCAGAAGGAAGCTTTCTCCCAGACAGTTCCTTGGAAGTGCGACCAATTAACCAAACATAATTGCCCTTTCTGGTTTTGTGCTTTGCACCACCGGTACTATTTGTATTACTGTTGCTAGCCATCTGAAAAACATTCACAACTTCATCAGCATATTACGATCAGTGCTCATTGTTTAAGAACCCCTTAGTGCATGAAAGTTAACCTTCTTCTATCAGTCTATAGACTCTTCCTGCCTCTTCTTTTTCATAGAAGTGGCATATTCCCTCTAGAACTGTGACTCTTTGGGGGTTTGAGATCTTCTCTGCAACAGTCTACGCACCAACTAATGTTAGGCTTAACCTGATTTGCAACCTCATGTGGCACCTCTAAATATTAACCAATTTTTTCTGAAATTTTGCTTGTTGCCTTCTTTTAGCCGATGTAAAAAAATGGTAGGGTGGTTGGAATGTGTTGGTAAAAAAATTTTTCCCATACATTTCGGGACCACCCTAGTGTACATGTGACAAATAAAGGTTTCTTCTTAAGTGAAAGTGTGATTGAGAGAGGAAAATCAACACATCTGTGCTGTGAGAAAAGCGTAATAGTATATAATGAAGGTGGAATTAATCAGGAAATTGAATTTGAGTGAAGAGATGAGAAAATTACTCTATTTCATTTTACTTTATTTAATTTTATTTCTTTTTGTCATTACAGGATAATTTCCCTGCTGGAAATCCAGAGAGACTCCAGGACCTGAAGTCCACCGTGGACCTCCTGACCAGCATCACCTTCTTCAGGATGAAGGTACACACACACACACACACACACACACACACACACACACACACACACACACACACACATTTAAATGATCTCACCCTTCATACTAAATGGAACAGATTGTTTATTTGTCCAAATCAATGCTGTATAATGAAGATTAATTTGCCACAATCGCACTTTTTTTAAAGAAGCACTCAGAAGATTTGTTACTGGCTCATGCTTTATTATTAGAGAAGGATCTTTGCCACAAATCAATTCAGGCTTCTTCAGAAAGATACGTTTCAGCTCATAGCTGCTTTTTCAGAATGTCCCTTAATCAGATTTTTGAAACCACAGACAGGAACGTATAAAAGTGGAAAAATAAACACCGTCCACAAAAGTGTCTCAGTCAAAACATTGCAAAATGAGAGGGAAAAATGATTAAGGAGGCTAATTACTACAGTATTTGCTAAAAAAAACATCAGAGGTTTCGATAGAGAACCGAGAGTTCCGAGTAGGAACCTAAGAATTTTTAATTATCCAATGAAACATTGAAAGAAACCTTCAAGAACCTGTTTTTCTTACAGCGTACCAAGAAGTACCAAGATAACATGCTAATATGAAACATTGTAGATACGACTAGATTACTTACTGTAAACACTCTTACAAAGGGTTCTTGGAGAATTCATTGGATGATTAAAGGTCCCATGGCATGGTGGTTTGTTGATGCTTTAAACGGGCTCGTGGAGGTTTCCGGATGTTATATCCGCAGCCTTTCTCGAAATGAACCCTCGGCATGTAGATATAGCCTCCTGGGAGAAAGCCCCATTTCAGCGCTTTTCCCAGTGCGTCGTTTTGCTAATGAGAAGCAGGAGGCGGGGAAGGGTAGAGGGTGGGTCTTATCATGAATATTCATGACATGTAAACGTGTTACCTCTGATTGGCTAACAGCACTGTGACGCTACCTCCAGTGGGTCAGAACAAGCGGATGTGGGTGTCTTACTATGGCGAGAGAGAAGGAACAAACCGCGAAGGGAAAAATACCGCGCGCTGACGTCATTAAGGTGCGACGCGAGGAAATAAAATAAATTCAACAAATGTTTGGGTTTTTACTGAACAAACAAACAAATAAAATGAACGAGTGACTTAAAAAAAAGAATGTGGGTGTCTTTGTAAAAACTGTTTTGATTGGCTATTATAAAAGAGCATGCTGCATGCTTTTTGGTTTTGTAGCGCAGAGTACCTGGCTAACTGCAGGAAGCGGTTAGCTGCACAGCTAATGTAGCCATTGCGAGGCTAACGTGGCACCGATTTTAAAACACGGCAAAACGACTTAACAGTTATACACTTACTTGTTCGGTGTTTGTGGCTGATGCGGCAGGGATGCTTGGTACGGACCCAGGCTTCAGTCAGAGTTAATGTGCAAAACCTGCCCTGTACTGTCCCAAGTTGTGGAAACATTCATCAGGAAAATGCTTCCGACAAACATACACCGTCTTAGGTAGACTCGACGGCGTATTATTGGAGTAAATAAAATTAAGCCACTGCGTCTTCAGGGGCTCTCCCGTCGGCAGTAAAAACAGACTCCTTTCTGTGTTGTCACATCCATGTACAGCGCAATTTCCATGTTTGGTGGCAACTTTTGAGCTGGGCGGGCAATCCATACGGTGGGTGGGAATCCAGAGGAGGGGCGTGGGGATCATCTCCCTTGCTGACGTAGTAAAGGGAAGAGCTTATCAACTCGCCGTTTTGACGCGCCATTCTCAAATGTTGGGCATAGTTTGGTTTACACATTATGAAATTTCTAGCCACTGGGGTGACTTAAGAAGGTCAGAGGAACTCATTTTAACGTTAAAAAACCTCAGAAAGTGAAAATTTCATGCCATGGGACCTTTAAAGGTTCTCCTTGAAGTCCTTTGAGATAGGAAGAGAAATTATTGTAGGTGGAGATGACACTGATTCAATTCCCAGGATCAGAATCAGAATTTGATACCACCAAAAAAAAACAAAAACATGATGGATTGGATATTGGATCCTGTATCAAATATAAAGATTGAAGCTGGATTTGGAGAGGATTTGTATGCCTCCTGCTACTGGGTGATGGAGGAATTAGGTTTTCAGTTTGTTCAGGATTAGCACAATATCTCAAGAGCAAGTGGCTGAAGGTTTGTAGGATTTATATGGAATGATCACCATAACCTGCAGATAAACTTATTCAATTTTGGAATGGATTCAAACAGGATCAAGGTCACAGCAAGGTCAAATATCTGGAAAAAAAAAGTGTTTCTTTAATAGCTTCCTTCCTGTTCCTGTGAAGAATATTTTAAGGGTATTTCAGGCGAACAAGTGAGGAACGAGACCGTCAGTGACGGCATAGCTCACTCCGGCCCTGTCTAGTCCAGAAGGAACGATCTAAAGTGGGCCACCTTGTGCAGTAAATGTTGCAAGCTATATACACTATATACAAGCTATATATAGAAGCGATATACACCCTAGGAATACCGACCTATTTGCCAGAAAGAATCCAAAACGGCGAGGAATTGAATGAGAAGAAGTGATTTGTGTGGAAACTGCTCATTTGGGCTTAATTACTCCATATCTTCTTTATTAATTGCAATTATGCAAATTTGGGAAGAAGCTATATGCACCCCAGGCAGACCGACCTTCCTGCCAAAAAGGATAAAAATTGGTGAAGAATTGAGAGAGAAGAAGCGATTTTCATGAAATGTGGACGACACCAGACAGACGACGGACAACGCATGATGGTATAAACTCATCACCTGTCAGCCGGATGAGTTAATAAGAGGAACCAGACTTGGTGACGGAGGCGTCTCTGTCTACAACATTGAAGTCAAGTTTAACTTTGTGGAATTAGACATGATTATATATAAAAAGGCTTGATTAGGCTTGTGTTTTTTGTTCATATTTATTTTTAAAAAATATTATAATATTTGTATGTTGTACTTTATTATTATTATATTTGCAGTGTAAGGGCTTTTTGTGTGAAAACTGTGATTTAATTAAAAGAAAAAGAAAAACAAAGCCTAGTAGTTTGTTACTTGTGAAAATCGGAGATTTTTGGAAGTATGTTGATCTGTCTGTTTGTCCATTTGTTTGTTTGTTTGTTTGTTTGTTTGTTTGTTTGTTTGTTTGTTTTTGGTGCTCTAGCATCATCAGTTCTGGACCAATCTTCACCAAAATGCACAGGGCAACTCAATAGGGTCACACAAAGACATCATTAGCTTTTGGTGGGTCAAAGTCACCAAGGTCAAATCTTGTAAAAACACCTAATTGGCCATAACTTCTGTTTCTTTGTGATTTTCGCAAGCATCGTGCTCTGCACGGCTTTTCATTTGTTTGTTTGTTTGTTTTTAATATCAAATGATCATCAAGCTTCAGTATCAGAAGCTTATTAAAAAAACTGGTATTGTGTTATCTCTAGTTCTTTGGTGTTACTTAAGCTGAAAGACTCAAGTCCAGTCTCGAGACATTTTCTTGCATTAACTTGGACTTCAAGGTAGAGCCCTGCACTCCCGCGGGAGTCCCGCGGGACCCGACGCAAAGCAGTGTGGCGCAGGACAAATTTTGAAAGCTCATTGCGGGTGCGGGCGGGAGGGAGAGTGCACAATGCGGGAGCAGGCGGGAGAGGTGATAAGCTGCGGTCCCGCTAACTAAAAATGTGTTTAAAATACAATTTATAAATTATTAATTTATGTCTATCATATATAATTTGTGCTGGATATTTTATTTGGTATTAATAAAAACATTTTAAGATGCCTAAATTTGCAGATGTCGTCTAATCTTGCATATGTTTCCGATTCCTTTCCGCTCTTCCGTGTTTGAGATCTCTGATCATGGCAGAAGAGCAGAGCTCCTCTAGTGAAGCTCACAGTGCTTCAGAAGTAAGTGCTGCTTTAAAAAGAGGTACATTTACCGTTAAAAAGTCAAGAGTCCTGAAATCAGACATTTGGAAGTCGTTCTCACTCGTGTACGACGCAGAGGGAAATCAGCTGCCCTTTGCTTGTTGTGATAAGTGCCAAAAGGTTCTGACATACAACGACCATAAATCAGAGAGCTCAGCTAAGCTCAGCATGTTTAATTCCCCAAGCCAATGACAAGAACTTTCGTGAGAAATAACGCGAACGTCTGCATCATGCGGGATTTGCGGGCGGGAGCGGGACAAAATATGGCAGGCATGGGCAGGAGTGGGACTGAAAATCATAATTCTTTGCAGGAGCGGGCGGGAGCGGGACTGCACAATGCAGGAGCGGGACTGAAAATTCTGTCCCGCGCAGACCTCTACTTCAAGGTGTCACGGAGGTGCAGTGGATATCACTGTCACCTCACAGCAAAAAGGTTCTGGGTTCAAACCTTGTGGCTGACTGGGGTCTTTCTGTGTGGAGTTTGCATGTTCTTTCTTCATGCCTGTGTGGGTTTCCTCCAGGTGTTCCGGTTTCCTCCTACAGTCCAAAGACATGTGATTTTGGTCAACTGGCTACTCAAAATCCCCCAGAGGTGTGAATGTGCGTGTGATGGTTGTTTGTTTCTGTGTAGCACTGTGATAGATTGGTGACTTGCCCAGGGTGAACCCCATCAGAAGTGGAGAAGCCATAGCCTAATGGTTAGAGAAGCAGCTTTAGGACCAAAAGGTTACCTGTTTGATTCCCTGGACCAGCAGGAATGGCTGAAAGCATTTGCAAGGCACCTAACCCCCAACTGCTCCCCAGGATGCTCTGGGTATGTTGTATGTCACTCTGGATAAGAGCATCTGCTAAATGCCATGAATGTAATACATGGGCGATTGCTCTAAGACAACGAGGGAGGCTCAGCCTCCTCTAAAAATGCCCTTATAACTTTAATGTGTGCATGAGTTTCTCCCCCTCGTGACAGCGTGATGCAGCGCAGCCTCAGTGGGCTTCAATGACATTTGGGAGCTCGGCGCTTTTCAATCTCAAAATGCAAGACGATTATTGGACAAATACTGCGAAAATGCCCACCTACGGACTCCCACGGACTCCCAGCCTCACTGGACTTCAACGGCATTTGGGAGCTATGCGCTTTTCAATCTAAAAATGCAAGACGGTTATTGGACAAATACTGCGAAAATGCCCGCCCCCAGACTCCGAGTCTCACATGGGAGGGACATGGCAGTTTCCGCGAGGAGACTGGTGATTGGTGAAAGCGGCTAGATATTTTCTTTGATTGACAGCTCGTTTCAACTATAGACAGGCAGCGGTGAATTTCAGTTCAGTCCCGTGCGGATTCGCAAGTGCTGTGGTGTATTGTAAGAGATCAGCTTACATTTCGATTTCATTCATTACATACGGTTTCTACCAGCTTTTTTAGTTTGTATATATTTTCATTGTAAATAAAGTGTAAATATAGTGTTGTCAAGTTTGCTATCGTAGTTCCAGAAATTTCGTTTATTTGAGTGACTGAACTTGAACTTGAGGGGGCTAGTCAGCTAGCAAGAAAGCTGCACACGGATGCCAAGCATTGCTGATTTAATTTTGGCGAAGCCATTTGCCAGTCTTCCTTTCGAGGAAAAAATTGAAATTAAAGAGCAGGGTAGACCAACGCCTCAAACTGACTTGGTGAAAAAGGTAGGGAATAATACTCGTTCCTTTCAGCTCTCCTGGTACGAGAAAGTGAATTGGCTAACAGCAAGTGACCCACATCAACAACAGTAAATAGGCTACTTTAGTAATATGTCATGGATGGACCAAAAATATAGAATCTATTTAAAATGTTTATGCTGAGTATATTATATTGGAATATATATTTTTCTGGATATGAATTAAACACAGCTACAATTTGGAAAACATTTTTAAACAAAAACACAGCCGAGAACATTTCACACTACAGACCTGGATTAAAAGTGAAGGGTTATCAAAGTTGTCAATAAAACATTTCTCAGTCAAAATAAGTAAAATATAGGGAAAGTGTCATTGAATGAAATGTGTGGTACCCAGCTCTATGTTTGGTTCCCCAAGGTCAGTGCTTGTGCCTATTCCAGAACACTCTGCTGTTACTGCTGAGGTTCCTGACAAAGAGCTGCTTTCAATAATGATCAATTTTTAAACAACATGCCACAATTTTAAAATATAAAATGTTAAAATATACCCCCCCCCCCAACACCACCATCATGTATATTGGACAGTAGGCTAATGGGCCAAAAGAACCTGTTATTTCACAGTTTGTGACCCTGCCAACAATCAGCCAGATCAGAGGCAAGAGTATGGGCAAAATTGATGTTTTTTCTTTTAAAATCTGGAAATAGCGTAACCGACCAGCCTCCCCTGTTTGAAAGACTACCAGCCGCCACTGATGTAATATAACCCTGCCTCTCACCTGAAGTCAGCTGGGATTGTCTCCACCTTCCCCCATGACCCTGATGGATATGACCCTTGGACTTGTCTTGGTCTTGGTCCTGACTGAAGGTTTGCAAAAAATAATGTTGGTGTTGTCTTTTCACAAATTTTGATGAAATGTAATTCCTTCTTCTAGAAAACAGCCTCACTGTTGGTGCAATACACAAATGAAGCCGACAAGTTGAAGTAAAACCTTGGTCTGATGGTTTTCAGTTCTGACCTCGACTCACTACCACTTTCTTTTAAGACTCGGCCATGACTCGGTCTCAGTTAATCCTGGTTCAGGACTCCAGCCCTAGGTTCTGCATGAAAAGGTTAAGGGTTACTGAACATGGACAACCAAAGAACCCTTAATGTTTAACATTTTGAAAAGGAGTTACTGTATTATCTATTTGTGTGTGTGTGTGTGTGTGTGTGTGTGTGTGTGTGTGTGTGCAAAGAAAAAGTGTTCAAAAGGTAGACATTATTATTATGGCTGAGTTCTTGCCCAAACCGATTATCACATCATCAGTTTTTCTTTGGCTAATCAGACACAAGGTACACCACCACTCTTGTCAGAGCAGCTGGGGGTTAGGTGCCTTGCTCAAGGGCAATTGAGCCAATCCTGCTGGTTGAGGGAACTGAACCAGCAACCTTTTGGTCTCAGAGCTGTTTCTCTAACCATTTGGCCATGGCTTCCGCTCCTAAAGTGTCACGGTTGTAAGGTAAACATTACTATATTATTAGCATATAGTCTTGGAAAAGAACAGGGACTATCCTGTATCTCAATGTGTCCCTGCATGATGTCCTCAAGGGTACACCTTTGGTGTGCATCTTATGCTTTGAGAGGTATTTTGTTTTGGTTGGGCACCATCCAAACTGATGATCACATCATCAGCTTTTCTTTGGCTAATCAGACACAAGGTATGCCACCACTCTTGCCAGAGCACTTGGGGGTTAGGTGCCTTGCTCAAGGGCACTTGAGCCAGTCCTGCTGGTCCAGGAACTCAAACCAGCAACTGTTTGATCCCAAAGCTGCTTCTCTAACCATTAGGCCATGGCTTCCTCTCCTAAAGTATAATGGTTGTAAGGTAAACATTACTATATTATTAGCATGTAGTCTCAGAAAAGAACAGGGACTAACCTGTATCTCAATGTGTCCCTGGGTGATGCCCTCAAGGGTACACCTTTTACACCTTTGGTGTGTATCTTGTACATTGAGAGGTGTATGGAGTTTACGTATAGTTTAACTGGGGCTACCAAATGTTCTTCAGTGTTCATTATCTATCTATCTATCTATCTATCTATCTATCTATCTATCTATCTATCTATCTATCTATCTATCTATCTATCTATCTATCTATCTATCTATCTATCTTTTCTTTCTTTCTTTTTCTTTCTTTCTTCACACTTGGTGTACTTTTCTTAATTTTCTTGACTGCTGTTGTTTCACTGAGTCAGAGTCACTCAAAGTTGTTGAATACCTATGTAGCTAGAGATAGCTAAATTGAGATATGTGTCTTTATTTATTGCTGAACCCTTACAGCAGTGTCAGGATCGCAAGAAAGATGGAAATAGCACGTACAGTGTTTGTTTAAATGTGGCTTATCTGAATGCAATTTCAGAATCACAGCACACAATCCTTCTTCGTAGTTAAATCTGTATTTGTTCTAACAATTTGTAGAATAAATGAATAAAATGAAAGAGATTTCCACCACCATGTGGAGACACAATACAGCACCTGGTTTGGGGTTTAAATCTTGAATGTAAATCCTCATCTCATCTCATTATCTCTAGCCACTTTATCCTGTTCTACAGGGTCGCAGGCAAGCTGGAGCCTATCCCAGCTGACTACGGGCGAAAGGCGGGGTACACCCTGGACAAGTCGCCAGGTCATCACAGGGCTGACACATAGACACAGACAACCATTCACACTCACATTCACACCTACGCTCAATTTAGAGTCACCAGTTAACCTAACCTGCATGTCTTTGGACTGTGGGGGAAACCGGAGCACCCGGAGGAAACCCACGCGGACACGGGGAGAACATGCAAACTCCACACAGAAAGGCCCTCGCCGGCCACGGGGCTCGAACCCGGACCTTCTTGCTGTGAGGCGACAGTGATAACCACTACACCACCGTGCCGCCCAATGTAAATCCTAATTATTATATATTTAAAACACATTAAAGGTACAGAAGATGCACCTGTAAGGGAACGACCCCAGAAACAGATTCACCGGCTTTCCGTATCCGATTCCGCTGACTCTTTGCTCACATTAAACCAAATGGCTCATTTAGGATATTGTGCAAATGGATGCTATATAATGAAGATTAATTCCACTGTATAGATACATTAAAGCTCAATTAAAAAGCTGTGATTCAGCTGCTAACTCTTACTGCTGGTTTTTATGAGATTCTTTATATTTAGTGCAGAATCGTTAATGTTAATGTTAATTGATTCTGGCTGCAGTTTAGCTCTTCGTACCACAATCAGGAGATTAACTGTAGCTTTTATAAGGCTGGTCTTACAACAGAAAATCATTTTTGCATCAATCAGGATTTTTTGTAGCACTAATAAATAAAGTAACACATGCATCTCAGTGATTGCTTTTCAAATTGTATTGGTGTGGTGTATTGGTGCCACACCAGAAAAAAAAAAATGGATCAGTATCATGTGAATGTGAAAAGTTTGTGATAACAAGACGTTTTTTCACAGTATAACAAGATACACTGTAACCCTGCAATAATGAACTCTTTTTTAATACGAACTTTTGCATATAATGAACTAAGTTTGTGTCCCTTGTCTTTCCTGGCAAGTGTGCGCTGTGATTGCGCTCTATTCTGGAACAGGTGCATGGTAATTAGTCCTAAAGGTGCTGTGCACATGTGCATGAGTCGCAGTTTGAGGTGCACTGTTGTGTGCGCATGGACATGACAAACTTCATGTCCTGGACTAAAACATGGTGAGAAAGAAAGAAATTTGTCTAAAGAATATCATACAATGAAAAATTCAATTTCAATTTTTAAAGTGAAAGAGAAAGAAAAAGCGCTCCGGAACTTTGTCCATAACTGCAATCAACATGACAGGCTGAAAAGAAAGAAGATAGAGCAAGCAAACAACGGCGAGTGTGATTTATTTCCTTTACTTTGTAAATATGGAAGTGAATTAAGCGCAAATATAAATTAAATGCAGTTGGTCTTGTTTTGCGTAAGAGTGAGTGTTTGGTGTGACAGGTGGGTCCTTTTCAGTATAGCGAACTTTTTGGTATAATGAACTATTTGGATGTCCTAGAAGAAGCTTGTTATCCAGTAGCAGAGTTGCAGTGTATTTTCAACGTGATATTGTTATAACATGAAATGTTTCTCGTTATAAGGTGGACATGAATTCTCTGTGATCATCCCTGTGCTCAATATCATCAGAATCTCACCGGGTCTCAACCCAAGCACAAAGTAGAACTTAATCAAATTGTGGAAACAAGTGTGAGGTGTTTTCCTCAGTTTCTCCGTTCTCCTCATTTAAACATGAGTGTCACCTTATAGACTAACAATATAAATGTTCAACGTTATTGTTATAACAAGAAAAGTTTATATGCTGTAAAAACATGAAAATGTCGTCTTAAAACGTGAAAAAACATCTTGTTACGACAATAAAGTTTTCACGTTATAACATGATACTGATCCGATTTTCTTTCTGGCAAAGCAGCTATATGCTCCGTAAAATCATTTTTTGGCACAAGATCTATCCATTATCCGTAACCGCTTATCCTGTGCAGGGTCATGGGTGAGCTGGAGCCTATCCCAGCTGACTACGGGCGAAAGGCGGGGTACACCCTGGACAAGTCGCCAGATCATCGCAGGGCTGACACATAGACACAGACAACCATTCACACTCACATTCACACCTACGCTCAATTTAGAGTCACCAGTTAACCTAACCTGCATGTCTTTGGACTGTGGGGGAAACCGGAGCACCCGGAGGAAACCCACGCGGACACGGGGAGAACATGCAAACTCCACACAGAAAGGCCCTCGCCGGCCACGGGGCTCGAACCCGGACCTTCTTGCTGTGAGGCGACAGTGTTAACCACCACACCACCATGCCGCCGCACAAGATATATATATTTTTTAATTGCATAGCTTTTGTAAGACAGAGAGCTCCAGGCTTCTCCAGAAAAACTGAAGTAGTCGAGTAAAACAAGAGTCATCAGGAAAGGATGTATCCCCTCGGTCCCCACATGAAACCCCACTCCAAATTTTCCTAGGTTGAATTGGTTGCCATGGAAATGCGGAAAAAATAAAAACCACAAAATTCCGAAAATGTCAAAAGGCACAACTCCTCTAGTCACTTAACATAACTGTGAGGTTTTGTGAAAAAAATTCCAAATAGTTTTTGAGTTATGCTCCGGAAACTAAAACGTTTACAGACGGATGGACAGAGCGATAGCTGTATCCCCCTGCATTATATGCTGCAGGTATAAAAAGGTAGTAGGCAGCTCTGGAATTTGCAGTGGCAAAGTGTCCGTGACATGCCAAAGGCACGGTAAGGCTACGGGGTGAGGGGCATGCTGCCCCCCGCCAGAAAATTTTGAAATTTACATGCCTTCTAGTGGCTCCTGGTGCATTCTCAGCTAATAAATTACAGCAGACCCCCGCCTATTCGCGGTTCAGTATTTGCGAATTCACATATTCGCGGGATTTTATATAGAACATATCTCCTATACATTCGCGGAAATCTCAGCGATTCGTGGTCATATCGAACGTTTACGCACTGCTACATTCTCGGAGCCGAATGCTCGCTCGCTATTGGCTGAAGTTTGAATGGCGGGCTGCTGTTCATTGGCTGATACGAATGAGCGCATTGTACAGTACAGTCTCGCGGTTCCCGTAGTTCAGACTTGTTCACGTGTTGTGCGTTCTTGGTATTTTTGAATAATTTTTACACCCTACAATGGTTCCTAAACGCTCTGCATCTTCTAAGGCTCCTGCCAAGGAACCTAAGCACCAGAAGAAGGTAATGATACTGCAGGAGAAGGTAGGACTTCTCGATATGCTAAAGGAAGGGAAGAGTTTTGCGGCAGTGGCTCGTCACTACGGCATCAACGAGAGTACCGTGCGCTACAACGAGAGTACCGTGCGTATCTAAAGTGTTTGGGATCATAGCCTAGGGTATAGAGAGTGTTTTAGACATCAAAATAAGCATTTGTGAGCAGTTTTATGGGGGGGGGGGGGGGGGGAGTGTTACAAGTATTCACGATTTTGGCTTATTCACGGCCATGTTCGGTCCCTAAGCCCCGCGAATACTAGGGCTTACTGTACTAACCATTTCCCTGTAAAATACTTGCAAAATATTTCCTTCCAGATGTGTGCGTGCTTGGCTTTCTCAGTGACCTTCTGTAGTACGCTGCCTGGCTTTGTAACATAACTACATGGTGTAACATAACTACATATGCTACAACGTGGTCACATGGTCTGGCTCAACCAATCAGAGTGCAAGAATCGATCAACAAATATGGCGTTGCTTCTGGTCATGCTAGATCCGAATTGAAGACAATTTTGTGGTGGAATAATTGGATTTGCAGCAAATTATGGGCAGCGGAGACTATATAAATCAGTTGAACATTGAAAGGCAGGTTTTTTTTTTCTGGGTTCGAGCAGCTGGCGCAGACCGTCTGAGTAGGCGGAGAAAACCGCTGGTCGCCAGCATTTGTGGACATCTCTGGAGCTCTATAATATGTTGTAGTACTCGAGACCAGTCTCAAGTCCACTTTTTGAAGGTCTCGGTTTCATCTCAGAATCAACTGCATTTTTACTCAGTCTTGTCTCGGTCTCAGACACAGAGGACTCGGGATTTTATTTCAAGACTCGTCAAGGCCACAACCGTGGGGATTTCCCTAAACTCGCCGTGCATTGTCTGATTTATTTGTTAACATCGTTACTGTGATTTGATGTAAAAGTTCCTGCTTCAAGTGCGACCAATAACGTGACTCGTTGCTCATTTGAAATTTTCCTTCCTGTTAACGTCCGTCCCCCTTCACATACACTGGTCTGGTTCTGGTCTTGACTCGGTCTCGCCATGCCTTGGTCTTGGTCTTGACTTGATCTCAACCCCTCAAAGTCTTGGTCTTGATGCATTCTGGTCTTGGTTTAGATCTTGACCCCAACACTAACCTGACAAACAGGAGCATGACAACAAAACCATCAAGATTCATGTCATATTTTGAAACAGTGCTCTATAATATAAAAGTATTATATAAAGATATCAAGCCTGTGCAGTATTAAATCTGGCACATTCTCCAGTTTGGATCTTCAGTATATGCTGCCTGGTCTTCATAACCAAATTAGCCCGAGAATCAAAGTCTAAAATCTAATAGGAACGGCCTCTTGTTTTGATTTTTATTTTCTCATCATGTCCTATTCAGTGCAAATCAAGTTTGCACACATCGACTATATTTATGAACTTTATACAGTGACAGTGGAATTTGCATCATCACCCAGTAGCCCAACTGTGGTGCTGTGTTTCTCACTGAAGATCCAAATGGAGGAAACTGTAGGAGATGGTCAACTGTAGCAGATTACAGGTGTTGTGTCTCAGACGATTTTTTTGACTGAAATAGAAAAAGGGCAGCAGGGATACAGTAATTCAGGAGGATTAGATGCTATAACTGTTAGCAAACTCACACTTTCTCTATATAATAGGGACTTTTGTCGTAAAAACAAATCTGATTTTTTTTCTTCCTGCTTGCTAGGATTTTGTTGAATAAAACAATAACTTGCATAACATAATATATGCCCAAGATTGTATTTACGTTCATAACTATCCTGTAACTTATTTGAGTGATGTCTGATGAACTTGCAGTTCGCTACAAGAATCACCTTTGCTGCCAGGCTGTAACCTTTCTTATTTCAATGGGCTCTATGGACTGGCAGCAGTGTTGCCAGATTGGGCGGTTTTAAGTGCATTTTGGCGGGTTTTGAACATATTTTGGGATGGAAAACGTCAGCAGTATTTGGCAACACTGACTGGCAGCCGGGTATCCGTTGCAGTCTACGAGACGGCTCTGAACAGCCAATTTCGGCTAGTTGTTATTGGTTAAAATCAACAAAATCGTCACTTCCAGGGAAGCCGGGCTTCTCTGGGACTAAACGAGACAGTGGGAGGGACAAGAAGCCGGGCTGATAAAGGATTATTGGAGGTAGTGTTTGAAAGACATGAGGAGGGCGGTACTTCGGCGAGGAACACGGAAGCATGATCAGTCAGTCCCTAGCGGATGTCGAGAAAGTATAGTCGTGTGCCAAAGTGCTGTCCGAATTTCTTTTCATATAAACGTTTCTTCTCATTGATGTCTCTGTACATTACTCTGTTAATAAATGTAAATATTACTCGTTGTGCTCCGTTAACTTTCATCCATTCTATCAGTTTGATCATTCGTGAATTCGCTCGTTTATTTCATTTATAGTTCAATCTGGTTGCAGGCTAGCTTGAGCCTTATTGGGATCTGCAGTGCTAGCTGCTAACAGAAATTGGTGAAGTCTCTGGAAAGCACAACCAGCTAGTATGACAGGGTCACAGACCATTTTCTGGAAAAGGAGCGGAGGGCAGAATTTGTGTATAAATAGTGTTCATGTTCATGAATCTGAAGTGTGTATATTGTTCAGTAATGTTAAGAGAATGGTGGGCTCTGTGTTATAGGTTATACCTGGGTATAATATTCAAGGTTCTGTGTGTTGCATAGCCTACCTGGTTATGAATTTCCAGACTGTGTTGCAGAAGATGTTCAAGGATGTGTTGCACAGCTGGGTGTTGTGTTAAAGACTCTGTGTTGCATATCAGGGTATGATGTTCAAGGCTCTTCGTTGAATAGCCAGTGATTTTTGGATGTTTGATATTTTTGATTAAGGATATGAGGCACTAGCCTGGCAAGCCAGACTATAACATGAAATGTACAAACAAAAATACTTTCTGCCACTAGGTAGGGTTGTCTAGTTCACTATGCTAATGGGGCACACCTTTCTATGCTTTGATATCCGGCCTACAGGTTTTACGATGAATGCGTAAAATGGGCTTCCCCTGTTTTAAAAACCAGCAGCCGCCACTGGTTTCTACACACATGAAATTATTGAGTTTTGTAATCATGGACCCGGGTTGTTTGGTGACTTTGTTGTCTCACCGTTATTATAATCCGGTTCTTCATGGACGTTCGGACGCTAATCCGGTACACGATAGAAACCTGTTCTGTGTTTTATTTATCTCATGGTGAAGTGAATCTCACCACCTGCTGCAGCACGGACCCAGTGAGAGTGCAGTTTTATTCCCAGGTTCGGCTGAATCAATAGAAGGAGATTATCTGTGTATTTATTTGTAATAAAGCAGAAGAGTGATGAGGCCTACAGCTGTGTGCTTATTAGATTTGTTTTATTTCATGGAGGCTGATGATAATTTAACAGCAAATGTTTAATATTATCTTATAAAAATATTGATTGTTATATTAAATTTGAAATTTTGACCAAAATAAGAGCTCGGCTGTTTATTCTGGTTTTGTTAAGAAAACTTTTTGCAAACAAAACAAAGTTTAATATATAAAAATATGGTTTAATTAAGCTTTTCTTTAATCTTGTGATAAAGTTTTCTTTGAATTTTTCAAAAAGAATCTTTGAAGTTGTGGTGAACCGATAAAGTTTTCTTTTTGTAATAAATTCTATTTTTTGTTGATGGTCTAATAGATTTTCTGTGATGCCATGAACATTTCTTTGATGTAATGATAAATGTTTCTTTGATGTTATGAGAATAAAATTTTTTTGATGTTGTGATAAACATTCCTTTGATGTTGTGATAAACATGTATTTGATGTTATGATTAACATTTCTTTGATGTTTTGATAAGATTTTCTTTGATGTTGTGATACACATTTCTTTGATGTTGTGATAAACTTTTCTTTGATGTTATAGGGTAGTCACACTAGACGCGGAATGAGCCGGAATGCCGTCGGAATGAACATTCTTCGTATATTCTGGGATATTCGAAGTGCATTCTAAAAATTCTGAGTGCATTCCAAACATTCAGGCCCATTCTTGTGGCCAGCCCGAATGTTTTGCTCATGCTCGAAACATTTGAGGTGCATTTGAAAAGGAGAAATATCAAACGGCATTCAAAGTGTATTCTAACTGCGTTCTAAATATTCTTACGGCATTCCAACAGCATTCGAAACATTCTGATCGCGTTCGAGGGAAAAATCGAAATGGCAAGCCACTTCAAATCCTGCCAGAATGTCCCGAATGAGCCGGAATGCCATCGGAATGAAAATCCTTCGTATATTCCGGGATATTCGAAGTACATGCTAAGTATTCGAGCTGCATTCTCTTTGAATTCTTAGACATTCGAAACATATTCGGCGGCTATTCTGGGAGCGTTCTGACTGCATTTGAGGTGAATTCATACAGCATTCGAGGCACCTTCCGACCAGACTTCGGGAGGTATTCGGGCAGCAAGCGAACCGCACTCATACGGCATTCGAAGTGCATTCTTAACATTCTTACTGCATTCTAGGTATTCCTACTGTGTTCCAACTACATTTGAACTGCATTCGAAAGCTAATACACCCGGAATGTGCAAGAATCATTCAAGGCGGGTTCGAAGCGCATTCTAAGTATTCAAACGGCATTCTTACAAAGCTGTAAGAATGTTGGTGTAGAACCAGAGCAGGTGGGTGGAGCACAGAAGCACGGCAGGCCAGAACTGAGTTCTCAGAAACTTTTATTTTTGGTTATATAGGTGGCTTTTCAGCTCATTCACTCTCTCACACACACACACACACACACACACACACACACACACACACACACGCATGCATTCGGGTCGGGAGAGAGCTCCCTTTCTCTGCTCTCTCTCTCCTTTTATAGGGTGCGGTCACTGGGGAACACAGGTTAACTCACATCAGGTGCAGTGATTCTGCCACTTACCTTCCCTGACTCCGCCCTCCATTCACAGACCGACGCTTGACCACGCCCCCGCTGCCACAGTTGGTCAGTTTGAAATTCCCGCCTGAATGTGGCACGGATTTTGAAAAATGTTTCATTCCGGCTGGTTCTGCTTGATTCCTGCTAATTCCGAATAAGTGTGACGGGGCCTTATGATAAACTTTTCTTTGATATAATGAGAAACATTTATTTGATGTTATGATAAACTTTTCTTTGATGTTATGATAAACTTTTCTTTGATATTATGAGAAACATTTATTTGATGTTATGATAAACTTTTCCTTGATGTTATGATAAACTTTTCCTTGATGTTATGATAAACTTTTTTTGATGTTATGAGAAAAATTTATTTGATGTTATGCTGATGTTATGATAAACTTTTCTTTGATGTTATGCTGATGTTATGATAAACTTTTCTTTGATGTTTATGAGAAGCATTTCTTTGATGTTGTGATAAACTTTTGTTTTTTGATGTTGTAGGTGCAGGAGCTGCAGAGTCCCCCGAGAGCCAGCATGGTGGTGAAGGACTGTGTGAGAGCGTGTCTAGACTCCACCTACAGATACATCTTTGACAACTGCCATGAGCTCTACAACCAGCTGCTCGACCAGGTTTGTGTGTGTGTGTGTGTGTGTGTGAGAGAGAGAGAGAGAGAGAGAGAGAGAGTGAATAAGAGAGATGATGATGGTGTGTGTGTGTGTGTGTGTGTGTGTGTGTGTGTGTGTGTGTGTGTGTGTGTGATGACCACTTTGTGTGACTAAGTGAGGAATACACTGTGGGAGAAGGGAGTGGACAGATGTGGAAGAGTCCATTTCTGAGGTGCCGGAGGGAGGAAGAATTTATTTCTTGATGGTTGGTTCTCAGAAAATAAATCCTTAGACGTGATGATTTTTTTTTCATTCTCTGGTTAATTCACATGTGAGATGTGTGTGTGTGTGTGTGTGTGTGTGTGTGTGTGTGTGTGTGTGTGTGTGTGTGTGTGTGTGTGAGAGAGAGAGTTGGAGAAAAGATCATCATAGCAGTCTTCAGTTCACATTTAAGATGTTTAGTCACCTCCCATTGGGAGACACCAGATGGGCAAAGAACGCTGATCCAGAGAAATTATTATTATTATTATTATTATTATTATTATTATTATGGACAGTTATATTTATGAGATTTCACTCAGTGTGTTTCTGAGCTGTTTGCCTCGGATTGTTCCATTACTCACCTATGGGGGTGGTAGAAGAATCCATCATTAAATAAAGATGTCCTGTATAATGACTGTATTGATCAGGAATAGATTAAGAGGTCCAAGCAGTTTCTGGCCCCACCCCTTACCGACAAAGGAAGACGTTAAGCTGTTCCTGAGATATTACATCACTTCCTGTTTTCGGTATCCTTCCAAAGTTGCAAATGAACTCAAAGCTTGATTGTTAACTTTAGGTCCTGTTGCCAAATACAGTGGTGCTTGAAAGTTTGTGAACCCTTTAGAATTTTCTATATTTCTGCATAAATATGACCTAAAACATCATCAGATTTTCACACAAGTCCTAAAAGTAGATAAAGAGAACCCAGTTAAACAAATGAGACAAAAATATTATACTTGGTCATTTATTTATTGAGGAAAATGATCCAATATTACATATCTGTGAGTGGCAAAAGTATGTGAACCTTTGCTTTCAGTATCTGGTGTGACCCCCTTGTGCAGCAATAACTGCAACTAAATGTTTCCGGTAACTGTTGATCAGTCCTGCACACCGGCTTGGAGGAATTTTAGCCCGTTCCTCCATACTGAACAGCTTTAACTCTGGGATGTTGGTGGGTTTCCTCACATGAACTGCTCGCTTCAGGTCCTTCCACAACATTTTGATTGGATTAAGGTCAGGAATTTGACTTGGCCATTCCAAAACATTAACTTTATTCTTCTTTAACCATTCTTAGGTAGAATGACTTGTGTGCTTAGGGTCATTGTCTTGCTGCATGACCCACCTTCTCTTGAGATTCAGTTCATGGACAGATGTCCTGACATTTTCCTTTAGAATTCACTGGTGTAATTCAGAATTCATTGTTCCATCAATGATGGCAAGCTGTCCTGGCCCAGATGCAGCAAAACAGGCCCAAACCATGATACTACCACCACCATGTTTCACAGATGGGATAAGGTTCTTATGCTGGAATGCAGTGTTTTCCTTTCTCCAAACATAACACTTCTCATTTAAACCAAAAAGTTCTATTTTGGTCTCATCCATCCACAAAATATTTTTCCAATAACCTTCTGGCTTGTTCACGTGCTCTTTAGCAAACTGCAGACAAGCAGCAATGTTCTTTTTGGAGAGCAGTGGCTTTCTCCTTGCAACCCTGCCATGCACACCATTGTTGTTCAGTGTTCTCCTGATGGTGGACTCATGAACATTAACATTAGCCAATGTGAGAGAGGCCTTCAGTTGCTTAGAAGTTACCCTGGGGTCCTTTGTGGCCTCGCTGACTATTACACGCCTTGCTCTTGGAGTGATCTTTGTTGGTCGACCACTCCTGGGGAGGGTAACAATGGTCTTGAATTTCCTCCATTTGTACACAATCTGTCTGACTGTGGATTGGTGGAGTCCAAACTCTTTAGAGATGGTTTTGTAACCTTTTCCAGCCTGATGAGCATCAACAACGCTTTTTCTGAGGTCCTCAGAAATCTCCTTTGTTCGTGCCATGATACACTTCCACAAACATGTGTTGTGAAGATCAGACTTTGATAGATCCCTGTTCTTTAAATAAAACAGGGTGCCCACTCACACCTGATTGTCATCCCATTGATTGAAAACACCTGACTCTAATTTCACCTTCAAATTAACTGCTAATCCTAGAGGTTCACATACTTTTGCCACTCACAGATATGTAATATTGGATCATTTTCCTCAATAAATAAATGACCAAGTATAATATTTTTGTCTCATTTGTTTAACTGGGTTCTCTTTATCTACTTTTAGGACTTGTGTGAAAATCTGATGATGTTTTAGGTCATATTTATGCAGAAATATAGAAAATTCTAAAGGGTTCACAAACTTTCAAGCACCACTGTATAAGTGACGGGTTTGGCGTCAGTAGGTGAAAGCATCGCTGAGATCCTCCATCACTTCCTGTTGGATGACTCTTAGCTCTCAGATTCGTTTCCAGGTTAAAGAAGAAACATCGTATGTATCAGAAATCCAAGTCGGGATGATGATGATGATGATGATGATGATGTGATCCAGAATTCATGATGATGGGAGAAAGAAGTGAAAAATGATTACGTTTCAAAATGGCCGACTTTTATTTGGTAAATTGCTAATTCTTTACATGTGTATGTGATATACGGTAATGAGATCATTGATCTTTAATGCTAACTATCTGAATTATAAGGTAGCATTTCTCAGTACACGCCCACGAAACGTCGTCTCAATTAAAGACATCAAATTGCCCTGAACACACGTCCATTACCGAGTCCATCAAACTCACAGCTGCTAAGTAATTGAGAAGATTATTTCATAACCCTAATGGAGCACCTTCCAGAAACAACTTTCTATGAATCATGGTGCTCATTCCAACACACACACACGGACATGTACATGCTCATGTGTAACAAATGGGTAAAAAATTCCGGCTCTTGTGTTGACAGATCCTGACTCGACACATGGACACAGTGAAAAAAATCAGTTTTGTCTCTGCAGAGAAGGCAATAAATCTCAGCGAGAGAGAGAGGCAGCCCGTCTCTGAGTTAATTTAGATAAGGCTTGAGAAATACAGAATCTGCAAAACAGTGTCCTTTTCTCTTAAACAGACAGCAGCGTGGTGAATCAATCTGTTCCTTGTGCAGGTGCCCGGGATGAGCCGGTTCACATCCGAGGAATTTTACGTGGAAAACGTCGATGTTGACAGGAAAAGAGAAACCGCAGCAGCTCCTGCAGTGTCTCAGGCACTGGCTATGAGGAAATGTACTGATTTGTTCTTCCACAGCTTTCCCCAATCGTTTTTCATTCATCACATTATCTCTAGCCGCTTTATCCTGTTCTACAGGGTCGCAGGCAAGCTGGAGCCTATCCCAGCTGACTACGGGCGAAAGGCGGGGTTCACCCTGGACAAGTCACCAGGTCATCACAGGGCTGACACATAGACACAGACAACCATTCACACTCACATTCACACCTACGGTCAATTTAGAGTCACCAGTTAACCTAACCTGCATGTCTTTGGACTGTGGGGGAAACCGGAGCACCCGGAGGAAACCCACGTGGACACGGGGAGAACATGCAACCTCCGCACAGAAAGGCCCTCGCCGGCCACGGGGCTCGAACCCGGACCTTCTTGCTGTGAGGCGACAGCGCTAACCACTACACCACCGTGCCACCCTGACATTTAATATAATAACTGTAATGTTAATTAGTGCTGTCAAGAGATTAAAAAAAATTGAGAGATTAATTAATTATGATCTGTAATTAATTGATCTAATTAATCTCTTTTTTAATCTCACCTAAAAATGACTGAGAAAAGCCCTCAACTTGAGGTATTTTCATTTAAATTCATTACATTATTGTGGCAGATCAAAAGATTGATATATAACAAAAAAAGTGGCTTTATAAACTCATTTATTGTTTTTAACAGACTTGAACAGATGCAGTCGTAGCCATTTGCATTCCGCTGTATTTGAGACTAGTCTCAAGTGCTGCCTGCAACCTTTAGTTTCGACCACCAGGGAGGGAATATTGCTGTTCTTTTGTCAATCTCCAAATAATTAGAAAATAAAAATAAAATAAAAGTCCCATTTAAAGGCCCATCAGGCCCATATAAAGTGCTGTAAGTTAACATATCAAAAAACAGTAAGAACACTTTTCTGAGCAATAGAGAGCGTCCACGTGACGTCACAAGGTCACGTGATATTCGTTCTCCGCCATTTTGGACGGCAAGGCCAGGCATAGAACTTAGACAAACCCGTTCTAATTATCAAGTGTGTGGGAGTAGATCTTTCGAGAATGGTTATATCTTGTTCAGCATTTGGTGTAATCTTCTAATTCAATACTCCTAGTGCATCTGTTAAGTTGATTTTCGGATTGAATGATAACTGCAGGGCGGCACGGTGGTGTAGTGGTTAGCGCTGTCGCCTCACAGCAAGAAGGTCCTGGGTTCGAGCCCCGGGGCCGGCGAGGGCCTTTCTGTGCGGAGTTTGCATGTTCTCCCCGTGTCCGCGTGGGTTTCCTCCGGGTGCTCCGGTTTCGTCCAAAGACATGCAGGTTAGGTTAACTGGTGACTCTAAATTGAGCGTAGGTGTGAATGTGAGTGTGAATGGTTGTCTGTGTCTATGTGTCAGCCCTGTGATGACCTGGCGACTTGTCCAGGGTGTACCCCACCTTTCGCCCGTAGTCAGCTGGGATAGGCTCCAGCTTGCCTGTGACCCTGTAGAACAGGATAAAGCGGCTAGAGATAATGAGATGAGATGAGATGATAACTGCATACTTAGAAACTAGACAGTCTCTAACGTTTAAAATGGCTATGCCGAGCCCTACTACCCTGGCCTAGTCTATGACAATGTTTTATCTTTTTGGCTCATATATGCCTTTGAAAGGCCAATCCATAGTAGGGATGGCGAAAACTAAAAAAAAATCTTGACCGACCACCGAGCCTCATTAGCCGGTTAAAGTCGGTTAACCTATGAGTTTAAACAGGGATGCAAACGGCGGATGCCGCCTTTTTCACGGCTGAATCGCGCAGATCCGATTTTTTTTTTAGGGGGGCGTTGGAGTGTCTGAATAATTTCATCAGAGTAAATTCTGTATTAAAATTATTAAATAAGCAAATGCCTTACAGTCCATGAAAAATAGGAAGTATGAGAAGAAAACTGCCCACGTTTTTGCGGAAGCTGCGCAGATTTACTGTTTTTCAGACAAAAACATACATATTTACAACCCTGTCATTATCTGGAACTGAGTTTAAATTTTGAACATTCTTACGATAAAACGTCCTGCATAGTCTCTTTATGATAAACGTCTTAATGCCACTTACCCGTGAGGTTATCAAGTAGACATTCTTCTTCGGAACCTTCCAGAGGTATAGTTGGGATACTCATCCCGCAACAAAATATTTATAAGCTTCCAGGCTCTTATAAGCTTTGAGGGCTTTGTCAGTGTAACACGATTCACGATTAACGAGAAAATTGTAAATGTCATGGTAAGCCAGATCGGGCAAATCGCCGGCACCGCAGCTCCGAATTTCCCTGAACAAGGATTGCGGCAAGTTGTACGGATCTGCAATCCCCAACCTGGAACACTTTTCCATGTAACGCTGCCTCACGTCACCTTCAAGATGCTGAACAAACTTAGACAAGTAATCGCGCGATGTAGATGGGGTATTTTCCGAATTTTCTTGGGGATTACTCCCTGGATCCATTACGCTCGCGCAAGGTAAACTATCCTGATGCCGTCCAATATGCCGGAGTGGGCGGAGTACACACGTGCGGGTCACGTGACTGCACATCCTCTATACAAGTATTGAACACTGAACTTGTTGCTTTTCCTTTTGCATTCAACAGCAAAGTGCCTGGTTTCTGTTTTCATGACGGTCAGCGCAAACGAGTTGAGGTTCCACTCACCATCAGTAAAGTGTCCGGTCACCCCAAATAGCTGTGGTTGCCAGCTGAGGTCCAGTGATCTCCAGTTATAGCAACACAGTTGGGCGAATCCTCAACCAAAATCTCAAGTTTGTTTTTCTTTTCGCCGTCGTACATCTTGCTGACTTTGGTCGTCACTGTAGTCCTGTATGATGGGTCATTGGACGCGGTTCGCAACACCTCCGTTAACCCGTCGTCTTCCACTATGTTTATCGGCCTGCAGTTCATCGCTATCCACTTGGCAAGAACATTCGCCAGTCTGTCGGTCACAGACTTGCTTATACACGGGGTGTTCTTGAGTTTAGTTTGGCGAAGAGCTTTGCTATGGCTCGCTAAATTGCTAACGTCTTCGCTGCTAATGTTAGCTGTGGCTGCACTCACGACTGAGTGCTTTGCGTTGATGTGGTATGCTAAACTTGAGTTGCTTCGGTGGTAAGCAAATTCCTTCTTACAAAGAAGGCACATCACTCTACCTTTATCGATGGTGCCATCGGGGCGTTTTTGAAATGTAAATTTCCCATTCATTAGACCGACAACTCTCACATGCGCCTCCATTTTCACGTCTCTTCACCCTGTCCTCCCCAAGTTCAATGGGAGCCGATCAGTTTATGCTAAACAAGCCCAAACACAATGACAGCCAATCAATGTCCACTTCCGGTGTGACTGACCATTGTTTTCCACCCCCAACAACTCAAGCACACGAAGCCCAACACATAAAAGCGGATTTTATAAAAAGGCAACTCGCATACAGAAACAGTAAAGTTAGAGATTAAAAATTAGATTAACGCGATTAAAAAACATAACGCGCTAAATATGACTGTAATTAATTAATCGCAATTAATGCAATAATTTGACATTCCTAATGTTAATAACTGTAAATGTTGCTCCGTGGAGCAAAATTTGAGTAAAATAATTGAGTCAGAGAACCACATCATGATCTCCGTTCAAAACCAAAACCTTCTATTTGTGATTAAGATGCAAACATAGAACTGCTTTTTGGAACTTGTTGATCCCAGTGGCGATACTGATAATGTCGATATTGATCATACCGTTAATGACGTCAACGATACTGAAGATACTGGTACTGATACTGAAGATACTGGTACTGATACTGATGATACCTGGACTAATACCGATACTGATAATGTTGATAATGATGATACCGTTAATGACATCAACGATACTGAAGATACTGATACTGATGATACCTATCGATACTGATAATGATACCATTAATGATGATAACGATACTGATGATACCTATCCTAATACCGATATTGATAATGTCGAAAATGATATCATTAATGAGGATAACAATACTGATGATACCTATAGTAATACCGATACTGATAATGACGATATTTATAATAGCATCAATGATGATACTGATACTGACGATACCTATACCAATACCAATACTGATAATGACAAAAATGATGATACCATTAATGATGATAATGATACTGATACTGATGATACCTGCCCTAATACCTATATTATGACGGAATATGACCTATATATGACGGAAATAAGATATCAATTATTCATTTCAATACCAGAAGTCTGTATGCCAATTTCCATAAAATGAAGGAATATCTCAGTCAGTTCAATACTCCATTCAATATAATAGCCATATCAGAAACTTGGATCAATGATGAGATGGGAGTAGATTTTGAGCTGAACGGGTATGAATTTAATTATATCAATAGAAAGAATAAAAGAGGAGGGGGAGTGGCAATATATGTTGATAATAGTTTGGAATATAAAATTAATAATAAAATGACGGTAGCTGTTGATGATTGGATGGAGTGTATTACAGTAGAAATATGTTGTGAAAAAATGAAAAATATTACGGTGAGCTGTATATACAGAGCTCCTGGATCAAGCATAGAAGTTTTTATAGATTGGATGGAAAGTATGTTTGTAAAGTCAACACAGAAGGTCATGTACATCTGTGGTGATTTTAACATTGACCTCTTAAATCATAAGAAACACAAAATGACAGAAGAGATCATTAACTCAATGTTCAGTATGGGACTGTATCCAACTATTACCAGACCAAGCAGGATCACTTCTCACAGCACCACTTTAATAGATAATATATTTACTAATATCCTGGAAAATAATATAGAGAGCGGTCTACTATTAACAGACATCAGTGACCACCGACCTATTTTTAATGTATATTACTGTAATTATAGCAAGAAAAAGGATACTAAAAATTATAAATATATAAGAGTGAAAACTGAAGAAACCATGATTGCACTAAAAAATGACTTAATGATACAGGACTGGAATGTAGTTTATAAAGAAAAAGATGTTGATAAAGCATATGAGGAATTTTTAATAATATTCAATGAACTATATAATAAAAATTGTCCTATAAAGAAATACAGTAATATACATAGATATACAAATAGTCCGTGGGTCACCAAGGGGCTACAAAATGCCTGCAAAAAGAAAAATATATTATACAGACAATTCTTAAAGCATCGAACTATAGAGGCAGAGGAAAAATATAAAAATAAATTAACTAATATTATGAGGATATGTAAGAAAGACTATTATAATAAATTAGTGGAGAAAAATAAAAACAATATTAAAGGTATATGGACTGTACTAAATGGTATTGTGAGAAATGGATCCAAAACTACAAATTACCCGGAGTACTACACTGAAAATGATAAGACCATAAATAATATGGAGGATGTGGTGAATGGTTTTAACCAATTCTTTGTAAATGTGGGACCAGATTTAGCAGCAAAAATAAAGGAACCCGAGACAACACAATGTGGGGACATAGAAGATATGGGGGACAGAAATCCAAGTACAATTTTTCTAACTGCAACTGATGAGGAAGATATTATCCAAATTGTAAGAAAATGTAAAAACAAAACCTCTGCAGACTGGAATGATATAGACATGTTAACAGTAAAGACAGTTATTGAGGGAATTGTGAAACCACTCACCCACATCTGCAATTTATCTTTTCAATCAGGTACATTTCCAGACAAAATGAAAATTGCAAAAGTGATACCATTGTTTAAAACCGGAGATAGACACCATTTCACAAACTACAGGCCTGTTTCTTTACTCCCCCAATTCTCCAAAATACTCGAAAAACTTTTTTCAGATAGATTGGACAAATTCATTGAAAAGCACAACCTCCTTACAGACAGTCAATATGGATTCAGAACGGACAGATCAACATCGATGGCACTAATGGAACTAATAGAGGAAATCACAAAATGTATAGACAATAAAAAAATAGCAATTGGAGTATTTGTGGACCTAAAAAAAGCATTAGATACCATTGATCACAGTATATTATTAAGCAAACTAGAAAAGTGTGGTGTTAGGGGAGTTGGGTGGAGCTGGCTGTCGAGCTATCTAAGAAACAGGCAACAGTTTGTGCAGATAGGTGACCATAAATCTGATTTCATGAACATTACATGCGGGGTACCACAGGGGTCAATATTAGGTCCGAAATTATTCATAATATATATCAATGACATATGTAGAGTTTCGCAAGTACTGAAATTTGTTTTGTTTGCAGACGACACCAATATTTTTTGTTCCAGTGAGAATTTGCAGCAGACTTTGGAGACAATCACGACTGAAATAAATAAACTAAAACTATGGTTTGACAAAAATAAATTATCATTAAATCTAAGCAAAACAAAGATCATGTTGTTTGGGAGACAAAATAGATTGTAATGTAGAATTGATAATAGACAATACTAAGATAGAAATGGTACAGGAAATTAAATTTCTTGGTGTGATTTTGGATCATAAAGTCTGCTGGAAACCTCATGTAGGATACATACGAGCAAAACTGGCAAAGTGCTCGGCAATTCTGTGGAAAACAAAACATATTCTTGATTGCAAATCTTTGCGTACTCTATATTACTCGTTATTTTTGCCATATCTGACTTAATGTGTCGAAGTCTGGGGAAACACCTACAAAACCACCCTGCAGCCAATATGTACAATACAGAAAAGAGCAATAAGGACAATAAACAAAACAGGATACAGAGATCACACAAACTCACTATTCATAAAATCACACATGTTGAAATTTATGGATCTGGTCAAATTCAGAACAGCACAAATAATGTACAAAGCGAGAAATAATCTATTGCCGAAAAATATACAAGGAATGTTTAGTGAGAGAGAGGGGGGGTATAATCTAAGGGGAGACCTAAATTTTAAAAAACAAAGGTTCGAACAGATATGAAAAGCATGTGCGTATCGAGCTGTGGGGTGACTTTATGGAACAGACTGGAGACAGAAATAAAACAAAGTGCAAATATAAATCTGTTTAAAAAAGGTACAAAAAATATTTTTAAACAAGTATATAGAAGAGGAAGTATGTTAACGGAGGATGCTGAGGGATAAATCTATAAATAGAATAGGGTTGATTGTTATATTAGAACTAACTTAGTATATGGTATATATTTATTTATGGGGATAGTTTATATATTCATATTTACAGGGATAGGTATGTAGTATATATTTATTTTTGTAATTATATATTTATATAAATATTTATGAAGTGTATATATGGTATATAGTATAGATAGATAGATAGATAGATAGATAGATAGATAGATAGATAGATAGATAGATAGATAGATATTTATGAAGTGTATATGAATGTAGTATATATTTAATTTTGTAATTAAATATTTATATAGATATTTATGAAGTGTGTGTGTGTGTATGTATATATATATATATATATATATATATATATATATATATATATATATGGTATGTAGTATATATTTATTTTTGTAATTATATATTTATATAGATATTCATGAAGTGTATATACACTGTAAAAAAAATCCCGTTGTTTTTACGGAAAAAAACTGGCAGCTGGAGTCACCAGAAAAAATCCGTAAAATATACAGCAAAACGGTAATTGCTTTTACAGCACAGCATGTACATTTTACAGTTTAAAGTAGCAAATATAACAGAAGTCCAGTGTTTTATATGCTGGATTTAACTGTAAAATGTACAAGCTGTACCGTAAAAGTAATTACTATTTTGCTGTATATTTTACGGATTTTTTCTGGTGACTCCAGCTGCCAGTTTTTTTCCGTTAGAACAACGGGATTTTTGTATGCTGGTTTCAATGATCTACTAGACAGATATTTTTTGGGGGGGGCTTTTTTCACCTTTATTGAATAGGACAGTGTAGAGACAGGAAATGAGCTAGAGAGAGACTGGGAAATGACCTTGGGTCAGAATCGAACCCGGGTCCCCAGATTCACGGTATGGCGCCTTAGTCGACTGAGCCACGACAGTGGCAGTTTTTGTATTTTTTTTAACAGGGCAATTATGTAATTTTAACTATCACATTCTGTTTTAGTATTACAGTTTGTCTGTGTTTAAACTACAACAATTTGTAAATTCTACAAAAAAATATGATCAATTCAACATATTCTTACTGTTAAATTAACAGTGGTATTTGGTTAGGAGTTTTACAGTATATTGATGTAAATTACACACTGCTTCATTGTTTTTGTATTTACAGTTTTTTTATGTCATGATTTTACATAAATTCCCTGTTAATTCTACGGACATTTTTTACAGTGTATGGTATATATTTTTATAGGTGTATTAATGTAGTTTGGATTTCGGGGTAGTTAAAAAGGGGTGGGAAATTAAAAAGTATTGTACTTCTTCCCACTCCTTTTTCGAACAATGTGCAGTGTTTTGTAATGTCTTAGCTCTTTATGTTATTTTATTTTTTTTTTAATTTCTCGTTTTCTTTCTTTTGTATGTACAAATAGTTACATACATTTTTATACATGTTCGAAATAAATAAATTCATTCATTCATTCATACCTATACTAATACCAATACTGATAATAACAAAAATGATTATACCATTAATGATAACGATATTGATGACTCTGATGATACCTATACTAATACCCATACTGATAATGAAGACATTGATAATACCATTAATGATGATAATGATACTAATGATACTGATACTGATGATACCTATACTAATACTGATGATGATAAAGACAATTTCGATACTGGCAATAGTGATAATGACTAACAATAATGACAATAATATGAATGAAGATAATGATAATAACATTAACAAGAACAATAATGTTGATAATAACATGCTGAGTTTTATGTTTATGATGTTAGGATGTTTAAATAGTCTGAGGATGGCTGAGTGGAGTACGTAGAGCCGTATCAGTGAGCACGTAGAACCGTATCAGTGAGTACGTAGAGCCGTATCAGTGAGTACGTAGAGCCGTATCAGTGAGTACGTAGAGCCGTATCAGTGAGCACGTAGAGCCGTATCAGTGAGCACGTAGAACCGTATCAGTGAGCACGTAGAGCCGTATCAGTGAGCACGTAGAACCGTATCAGTGAGTACGTAGAGCCGTATCAGTGAGCATGTAGAACCGTATCAGTGAGCACGTAGAGCCGTATCAGTGAGCACGTAGAGCCGTATCAGCAGGTGTGGTCATTAAAAATGAACGTAAGGTGCCATGAATTGCATGTTGACTGATTAGTAATGTGTACTGGAAGTGTACGTGTCTCAGTGCTCACTGAAGTGAATTGCCCACTCTCTCTCTCTCTCTCTCTCTCTCTCTCTCTCTCTCATTTAGAGCAGTTTCTTTTCACACTCACGTGACTACTCCACACTTGTGAATACCATTGTGTGTGGAAAATTTAAGCTGAGGGTGCCAGACCTCATCATTAAACAGGCTGAGTGTTCTAGAACCAATCATGAAACAGGCTAATGGTTCTAGAACTCAACATAAAATGGGCTGAGGATTGTAGAGATCTTTATGAAACAGGCTGAAGGTTCCTGAACTGAACTTTACACAAGCTGAAGTTCCTACAAATCTAGCAAAAGCAAGATTGAGGTTTCTAGAACTGTTTACAAAACAGGCTGAGGGCTCTAGAACTGACAGTGAAACAGGTTGAAGGTTCTGTAACTGACAGTGAAACAGGCTAAGGCGTCTAGAACTGGTGACACAGGCTGAGGGTTCTAGAACTGATGGTGAAACAGGCTGAGGGTTCAGTAACCGATGGTGAAACAGGCTGAGGGTTCTGTAACTGACAGTGAAACAGGCTGAGGGCTCTAGAACTGACAGTGAAACAGGCTGAGGGTTCTGGAACTGACAGTGAAACAGGCTGAGGCATCTAGAACTGGTGAAACAGGCTGAGGTCTCTAGAACTGATTGTGAATCAGGCTGAGGTTTCTAGAACTGACGTTGAAACAGGCTGTGGGTTCTGTAACTGACGGTGAAACAGGCTGATGGCTCTAGAACTGACAGTGAAACAGGCTAATGGTCTAGAATTTTAGGTGAAACAGGCTGATGGTTCTAGAACCAACAATGAAACAGACTGATGGTTCTAGAACTGACAGTAAAACAGGCTGAGGTCTCTAGAACCAACAGTGAAACAGACTGAGGTCTCTAGAACTGACAGTGAATCAGGCTGATGGTCTAGAATTGAAGGTGAAACAGGATGATGGTTCTTGAACCAACAGTGAAACAGGCTGAGGGTTCTAGAACTGACAGTGAAACAGGCTGAGGGTTCTGGAACTGACAGTGAAACAGGCTGAGGCATCTAGAACTGGTGAAACAGGCTGAGTTCTCGAGAACTGATTGTGGATCAGGCTGAGGGTTCTGTAACTGACAGTGAAACAGGCTGAGGCATCTAGAACTGGTGAAACAGGCTGAGTTCTCGAGAACTGATGGTGAATCAGGCTGAGGCGTCTTGAACTGACAGTGAAACAGGCTGAGGTCTCTAGAACTGATTGTGAATCAGGCTGAGGGTTCTATAACTAACTGTGAATCAGGCTGAGGTTTCTAGAACTGATGGTGAATCAGGCTGAGGGTTCTGTAACTGACAGTGACACAGGCTGAGTTCTCGAGAACTGACAGTGAAACAGGCTGAGGCGTCTTGAACTGACAGTGAAACAGGCTGAGGTCTCTAGAACTGATTGTGAATCAGGCTGAGGGTTCTATAACTAACTGTGAATCAGGCTGAGGTTTCTAGAACTGATGGTGAAGCAGGCTGATGTTTCTAGAACTGACAGTGAAACAGGCTGAGGGTTTTGTAACTGACGGTGAAACAGGCTGAGGCTTCTCGAACTAGTGAAACAGGCTGAGGGCTCTAGAACTGATAGTGAAACAGGCTGATGGTTCTGTAACTGATGGGGAAACAGGCTGAGGCTTCTGGAACTGGTGAAACAGGCTGAGGGCTCTAGAGTCTTAGGTGAAACAGCCTGATGGTTCTAGAACCAACAGTGAAACAGGCTGAGGTCTCTAGAACTGACAGTAAAACAGGCTGATGGTTCTCAAACTGACAGTGAAGCAGGCCGATGGTTCTGTAACTGATGGTGAAACAGGCTGAGGGCTCTAGAACTGACAGTCAAACAGGCTGATGGTTCTAGAATCTTAGGTGAAACAGGCTGATGGTTCTAGAACCAACAGTGAAACAGACTGAGGTCTCTAGAACTGACAGTGAAACAGGCTGATGGTCTAGAATTGAAGGTGAAACAGGCTGATGGTTCTAGAACTGACAGTGAAACAGGCTGATGGTTCTAGAACCATAGCTGTAAAATCACGGTGCTCTATTTACAACTTGCTCCGTGCTGGAATTAATCTTCTACTGTTGCCAAAAAAGAAAAAAGAAAAAAGATGATGATGTTACAGATCCAGTGATGTGGCTGGAATGTAGCCCTGCATTATTGATGAACTTCTTAATGAGGTGTTCAGTGTGGGTTTGATATGAGCTATTCATGCCAGTGTGTGTTTGACTGCATGTGTGAGAACCAGAGCCTGTTAGTTCCTGCCCCGAGGAACTTTCAGACTCGAGCGTGGTGAGAACTCAGCGCTGAAATGTGCTATGCTTGAATCCTCTTTTCGTTTGAATTATTGAGAATGCCTACAGGAGAGAAGATGAGGACGCTGGGAAAAGAGGGGGAAAGTACAATGTCTTCATTAATCTGTTTTTTTTTTCTGTCTTTTTGCAGACAAAGAAGCAGGACCTGCCACGTGAGGAGCAAGGGCCGTCCATAAAGAACCTGGATTTCTGGCCAAAACTCATCACGCTGATGGTGTCTGTGATCGATGAGGACAGGATGGCGTACACACCCGTCCTCAACCAGTACGGAACCCTGACATGCCTCATTCCTTTTATAGCACAGCAATTTACCAAAGATTACAATTTTGTTATGGAGTAAAGAACCAAACATCTTCATGTTTATCAATTTAATATTCAGGAACGATGTTAGTTCCTGTTCTCACTTATGTTATGGCAGCCATAAACATCCTTTCCCTCACCAGCCTCTCTCTTACCCCTTTTCCACCAAATCAGTTCCAGGGCTGGTTCGGGGCCAGTGCTGGTGCTGGTTCACAACTCGTTCAACTTGCGAGCCAGCTGAGAACCAGTTTGCTTTTCCATAGCTCGCGGTGCTAAGGGAAGCCATGTCATTACGTCGCTGTATACGTCAGTTACGTCGCTGCGTTTGCATAAACCTTGGCGCGAATATCGAAGCAAAAACAACACGGAAGAAGCAGGAGCAGCAACAACAATAATAATAATGGATGACTTCGCGTTTGTACAGCTGCTGCTTCTCGTCACTTAAAAATGGCGATCTTTTGCGGTCTTGTTATTGTTGTTGGTCTTAACGACTCCGCCCCCCCGCTGACGTAAGTGGTTCTTTCCTCTGGCCCAGCAGAGAGTTGGTGCTAGCCTGGAACCGGTTTTTCTGGCCCCAGAGCCAGTTCTTTGTCAGTGGAAACAGAAAACCCGGTTCCAAACTAAGCACTGGCCCCGAACCAGCCCTGGAACTGCTTTGGTGGAAAAGGGGCATCTGTAAGAAAGAAAAACGTCACGTTACCGAGAAACCACGAAGCGTAAACTGCTCCGTCCTGAAGATGTCAGAAATCGTAAAGTTTCTTAAAGTTATAGTTTCACCTCTGACTGTTACAAAGTGCTGACACTGGAGATTCCTTCCATGTCAATGAGCCGTTACTATAGAAACAATAACGTATCAGAACAAGTGCATTAATATAAACTGCACTACAGTCAGAGCTGCTCTTATAGAAAACTAATCAACACCTTCTAACCAATCAGAGTCCAGAACTCAACTGTGGTTTAAATGAGGTTAGTTATAAATGTTAAGAGCTACACAACAGCGCTCTTTCAGCATCGTCTTTCAGAAAGTTTGCTTCCTGTTTGTCTCATAATGATGATGTCACACCCTCGCAATATAGACAAGTTTCATACTAAAGATCAGCAATGAGTAATGATCAGAGAAACAGATAAAAACATAGACAAGAAAACATTCTTATGGTTTTGAAAACAATGTAAATTATTTCTTTTATTTTTCAAATGCATTATTTAGAAATTTTCAAGGACTATATATTTATATACACATACGGTACAATACTGTGCAAAAGTCTTAGCCCTCCACCCTCCCTATTTTTTATACAAACTTTCAGAGCTGAAATATTCAACAACATCCTAGAAATGTATTCCAGTTGCTTTGATTTACTTTCAGTATAACTTGGATAAATCGAGCCAGACAAATTTCTTCTTCCTAATATCATATTACTGGATACTGTTACATTTTCCCCCACACATGTACACATTCTGTCTGGATTTGAACTGTATTTGTGTAGTAATACAACAGTTTTGAAGAACTAAATTGGACCCAGGATGGAGCCCTGAGGAATGCCACATGTGACCAGAACCAAAGGAGGTCAATAAGCTTCCAAAAGAAACTGAACATTTCATATTTAAATATACAGTACTGGGCGGCACGGTGGTGTAGTGGTTAGCGCTGTCGCCTCACAGCAAGAAGGTCCGGGTTCGAGCTCCATGGCCGGCGAGGGCCTTTCTGTGCGGAGTTCGCATGTTCTCCCCGTGTCCGCGTGGGTTTCCTCCGGGTGCTCCGGTTTGACCGTAGGTGTGAATGTGAGTGTGAATGGTTGTCTGTGTCTATGTGTCAGCCCTGTGATGACCTGGCGACTTGTCCAGGGTGTACCCCGCCTTTCGCCCGTAGTCAGCTGGGATAGGCTCCAGCTTGCCTGCGACCCTGTAGAACAGGATAAAGCGGCTAGAGATAATGAGATGAGATGAAGAAGTGAGTGTGACAGTCAGAGTGTCCAGAAGAACTGTGGCTGGTTCTGTAAGATGCTCAGTAAAACCTACAGCTCATTTCTGCATAAAACTGCACTCACTGGACCTCAGACTGCTATTTTTATTTTTAAAGCAAAGGGAATTTCGTCTCACACCAAATACTGACTTTGTTTCATTTATTATGGCTCACTGATTCCTGTTTTAGTATTTTTGTAATGTTGAAACATTTCATTTCATTATTTTTAAGCCATTTTTGGTCGGCAGCATTTTGTTACACATGCCTAAGACTTTTGCACAGGACTGTACATGTATTCTCAGGGTATGTTTCTGAGTCTCAGGGCTAATTCAACTCTAATTGTGGCTATAAAAATGACAAATAGCATCAAAACAGGGACAGATGACTAATTCTGTTAGTTCTGCTGCTCTTTCACTCTCGACAGATTGTGAATGTTTTATCTCAGAGTTACTGTTCCGAATAACGCTTTTGTTTTTTTAATTCATTATTTCTCTCTAATGTGACGATGCTGTCAGTATAAACCAGAGGGAAACATTTCATTTTTCATTGCGATGTTTTTTTTTTCTTTTAGGAAAATTACATTTTGCCATTTTGCCAAATTATTAGGACAGGAAAACAACTTCTGACTGCTATTAGCCTCGCAGCTCGAATATGCAGACATAAAGAAGGAAACTTTTCTGGGCTGATTTTCTGCATTTGGGACGCTGTATGCATTTAATTGCTGTACTAATGATTATAATTACAAGAAGAAGAAAAAGAAGGGAGGGATCAGAGTCAAATATTGTGCGTCATTTAAGAGGGCTGCAGCGGCGGTAGATGGATGCAAGTGCAGGAAGGCAGTGGTGAAGCATTACTATCAGAGCCGGGACTTGAGCTCAGCCAAAACTGATCCAGACACCAAAAAAAAAACCAGGGTGAAGGATTTTGTAAGGGATTAACATCAGGCTGCCAGGTCGCTCCGTTGTGTGTAGCTGTTGATGTTGATTTTAAAAGTAACTCAGTAAATGACAGGGAAATGAATACTTAAGTCTGAGTGAAAAATACTGTCGTGAGCATGAAGCGTGAAAAAGAGTCTGGAGACAGAAATCTTAGTTTCTCGGTCACTGAGTCTGTGCTACTTGTTCTCAATTGAGGTATTTCACCTGACGTCACAGGGTCACGTGACACCCCGGTGTCCGCCATTTTGAAGGTCAAGCTATCTAATGTCAACAACATAGTAGCTAGTATGTTACTGTAGCAATGTTTATGTTCAGTCATTTGGATGACTGTTAAAACCTTTCAGTCTCAAGTTTTTCCTTTACTGTATTTACTAGTTTACTGTAATTATGATCTGGCAGCTATTTACACCGGATCCAGTGTAATGCTCCCCCTCAAATTAAGCAGCACGCTCCGGCTTGCTCCCGGAGTGCTCTGGCCGAGGTTCCAGAGCGCGCTCTGGCTTGCTCCCCCTCAAATTAAGCAGCGCGCTCCGGCTTGCTCCCAGAGTGCTCCGGCCGAGGTTCCGGAGCGCGCTCCGGCTTGCTCCCCCTCAAATTAAGCAGCGCGCTCCGGCTTGCTCCCGGAGTGCTCCGGCCGAGGTTCCGGAGCGCGCTCCGGCTTGCTCCCCCTCAAATTAAGCAGCGCGCTCCGGCTTGCTCCCGGAGTGCTCCGGCCGAGGTTCCGGAGCACGCTCCGGCTTGCTCCCCCTCAAATGAAGCAGCGCGCTCCGGCTTGCTCCCGGAGTGCTCCGGCCGAGGTTCCGGAGCGCGCTCCGGCTTGCTCCCCTTCAAATTAAGCAGCGCGCTCCGGCTTGCTCCCGGAGTGCTCCGGCCGAGGTTCCGGAGCGCGCTCCGGCTTGCTCCCCCTCAAATGAAGCAGCGCGCTCCGGCTTGCTCCCGGAGTGCTCCGGCCGAGGTTCCGGAGCGCGCTCCGGGAGCAAGCCGGAGCGCGCTGCTTAATTTGAGGGGGAGCAAGCCGGAGCGCACTCCGGCAGCTATTTACACTGGATCTGGTGTAAATAGCTGCCGGATCATAATTACAGTAAACTAGTAAATACAGTAAAGGAAAAACTTGAGACTGAAAGGTTTTAACAGTCATCCAAATGACTGAACGTAAACATTGCTACAGTAACATACTAGCTACTATGTTGTTGACATTAGCTAGTGCTAACAGCTAGCTGCTAGTACACTGCTACACCACAGACACCGACCCTAATAATACAGTTCTTGGTCATTGCCTGGTAACAGCAAATTTATAACGGGCCATGTCTCAACAGACTAAGAAGTTATTTCACTGACATTTAATAACATTTTGTTTATCCTGAGGACCGAAAGTAAATGAAAATGTGAACAAACCTTAGCTGTAATAAGATGGCGACCACCGGCTCCAGGAACGACCCGCTGATGTAGGCATGTTACCCAGCCTGACACAAAATATTTGTAGGCATCCAAACTCTTATACGCTTTCAGATCAATACCTGTGTATGGCGATGGGTTTTTAACGACATAGGTATACAGATCATGTGGGCCGAAGTCAGGTAAAGACGAGGGCTTCGTGTACTTCCGTACGTCAGTGAACAATCCTGGTGGAAGCAGGTAAACGTCATTCTCTAAGCCTGCTAACCTCAATTTTTGCAAATATCTCTCCCTCTGCTCGCCCTGTAAATGCCCTACGTCGCTGGATAGTGAAGGTGTTTTCTGCATCTCCCTCCTTTTTCTTTTATGTTTTTCGCTTGTCGCCTTCCTCGCATTCAAACTGATTCGAGCCGTGACGTCCAAAATGGCAGCCTAACGATGCATCACATGACTTGGTCACATGGGTGAAAAACCTCAATAGATAGCACTGGCTTGACTGGTTTATTAGCATTTGCTAACACTACTGATGAACGCTACACCGGTTGGAAGGTGACTTCACTGCTGCGCTGACTCGCGGTTAAGCTCACGTTGGTCTTCAAGGAGGTCTAGGGCAATACATTTTTGGTCCCTCCCACTATAAATCAAAATCTGCTTGGTTAATCAGTCATCTGTTACTTCGTACATAAACATACACTGCCATGGCCTTCTGTCCTGGCAATGAAGTTCTAACCAATGAGTGAGCAGCTCAAAACTCTTCTCAGCCTAGAGACAACAAACAAAACAATCTCATTGGATAACTCGATTTTAATGTATTCAGGACAGGAACCCTTTCATTTCTGAAGATAGAAGATGAGGCAAAATTAGAAGAGAATAATGGCAATGGAATTATGAAAGAATGAAAGAAATTAAATATAGCATTTGAAATGCTGATATGTTTGGGCTTCTCTGAAGATGTAGAAGGCCTTGATGGTTCCCCTCTGCAGGAAGGTTTATCTACAGGCAAACGACACACAATAGCATCAGACAATCACAGAGTTGATGTACAGGCAAGGGTCATTCAAGGTGCAAACAGGATGTCAGAGGAAATACAAATCAGAGTCAAGTAAAACGAACACAGATTCAAGAACCAGAGGAGCAACACAAAATACAAGGCTTGGTAATGTGAGACACGATGTACTATGCGTATACTTCACAAAGTCTTTGAGTTACCAGAGTTCTTATCTGCGTGCTGTGATTGCGCTCTGATCAGGAACAGGTATACGTAGTTAGTTCTTGCGCCGCACGCTGCACCCAAATGTGCATGGATGAGAGTAACAGTTGGAAGCACGCAAAACACAAACACAAATGCACACGGACGTGACGTTGTGTTAGTTTTTGATAATATGTCTGTGAAGGTTCTCAGTCATCCAGGTCATTGTAAGCCATAGGTGCTAAAGAAGGCAACTGGACTTGCTTGAAATTCTTGAAGACGTTTCACCGCTCATCCGAAAGGCTTCTTCAGTTCTGTCTGACTAGTGGGGAGTCCCAGGTATTTATCCTCTAGTGGACCAAAAGCAACCCTAAGGAGAGTTGTTGAGGTCACATGGGTCTCAGTCATCCTGTAGGTGTTAGGGTCACCGGAGGCTGGGTGTGAATGGCGTTAGCAGCCTAAAGGGTCGTTAGGGTGATCTGTGGGTTGTTGACTCTCTCTGCCATCATGTCAGACATTGAAGTCAGCAGAGTCTTGGTGTGGATGTGTATTCAGTTTTCTGGGAAGTGTGCCAAGGACTGCATTGTAGGTGGCTAAGTGCTGTCTCAGGCCCTGTCCACACGGCAACGGATTCAGGTGACTCCGATACAATTGCTTATCGTTTAGGCCTGGCGTCCACACGGCACCGGCGTTTTGGGTGCCCAAAACGCAATCTTTTTGAGAACGGGTTCCAGAGTGGAAAGATCTGGCAACGTTGCCGTTGTGAAGTCGTCTGGATGAGTAAAACGGATTTGTTTACGATGACGTCACAACCACATGACTGTGAGTGCTTCACGCCGGGTAGAAGTGTAACGAATATCACCAGGAAAAAGCTTTACAGAGCACTAGTGAGAGTGAAACACGAGCTTAGATATTATTATTATTATTATTATTATGTTCAGTGTTAGTTCACAGTAGTAATGCAAGAAGCAGAATAGTGACAGTAATAGTGAAGCAAAAACATGCAATTGTACAAACACTGCAGCTCTACAGCAAAATATTCATTTATGAAATGGTCTGATTCTTAACACCAGTAGTGCCAATGAGCTTCTCATTGCGATGCGAGTTGTCAACAAATCCTATAACTTGGTTCATGAAACGCGCTTACAAAATATTTTCACTGTGAATATTTATTGTGTAATGGTGCAAAGTGAGAGAGAGAGAGAGAGTCAATCCCGCCAGCAAAAATAGAGAAAAAAAGAGCGATCTCACCTCTTCAGATGTGGGTTTAAGTCCTACAATACATTCCTCAAAAAGGGCGTAGAGGTGCAAATTAATCATTATTTAATTAGCATTCAATTTATTCCGGACCATTAAAGACACCGCCTTCCGCGTAGAATCATAGGTCATCCTCGCCGCCATTTTGGAGAGGTCAAAGCGGAGAATAAAGATTAGCTGCGTTTAACTGTACCAACAGGTTTACCGTCCAAACGAGATCACATGGGATTACCTTTCACAGGTAAGACTGGAAAAATACTTTTCATTGTATTTGGTCATTATAATGTAATTTTACAAACAGATTTTCCTGACTTTGTGGCTAATATGCATCCTTACTACTTCTATTGTTCTGGTGTCTCCGAAGGGACCGTCTTACAGCGCCCCTAGAGGTGTGGCATGTGTATTGCATCGTTTTCAGCAAGCGTTGCGTTGCCATATGGACCTGATATTTTACTGATTGTTGCCCATTTGGACGCGATATATTTTTAAATAACATCTCGTTGCCGTTGTCGTGTGGATGTAGCCTCAGACCACCTCCTCTGTTCAGTGATGGTCGTTCCAGGAAGACAAAGATGGCTTCTTTTACTCCTCCTTCAAACCACCGGTCTTCTCTGGCTAGAATGCGTACATTGCAGTCCTGAAACGAGTGTCCTTTGTTATTGAGATGAAGATAGACTGCAGAGTCCTGGCCTGAGGAACTGGCTGTCCTGTGTTGAGCCATGCACTTATGAAGTGGTTGTTTCATTTCCCCAACGTACAGGTCTGTACATTCCTCACCGCATTGAATTGCGTACACTACACTGTCTAGGTATTCTGTCCTTAGGGTGGACCGATTTCTGCCTCCGAGTGTTACTGGGTCTGAAGTGTATAGGGATGTTGTGTTTGTAGAAAAAAATCTAGCTTTTGACAAATTAAACAAAAATAGCTCTGGAAATTGGACAGGTTTTTTTTTTGGACTTGACTCTCGACTAATCTGTTCTCACCAAATTGTTCTCAGAGTAGGATAGCTCAGAGAGAGAGAGAGAGAGAGATATTAGAGCTGCTCTTCATTTCCTGTATACCATGAAACTGCAGCTATGTTGCTATGGAAACACAGCGAGGGCTCGCATTGCAGTTCAGCTTCATTAGCCATTAAGCGAGAGTCTCGCTCCGCTCTGGAAACTTTCTTCCCCTATCACATCCGGACCACTACTATTAAAAACGAAGAGCCAATCCTGTGGGTTCGGGCCTCGACTCGGGATCTGTAAGGAGTGAAAAGTTTTAATTTGTTCTCTGAGAGTGGAAGAGGTTATCTCCGGAGGACAGATTAGCAGATGAGTTATGAAGTCGAGTAATGGGGCGAGTAGTGGAGGGAGAATCAGGGACTGACTGATATTTCTACAACTAACTAGCTGTAGGAGTTTCTGAGAGATCATTGTGGACTAGTGTGGAGCCCAAACATCCATCTCATCTTATCGTGTGTGTGTGTGGCATCGTATCCAGGTGTGTCAGGATTTTGATAGATCCTGCCCAGATGTTATGATGCCATCAGTCACATCGTAGCTAAATACAAATGAAACTATTATCTCACTTGTGTACGGGGTGGATTTATTGATTCTGGGGACATAAATATAACTGTTTACCTTCATTTTCCCTCAAATTCCACTTCATGTCATCCTTAAGAACACTATCACCTGTGGAAAAATCACTGTAACACACACACACGAGTGGCTTCCTGATTTCATAAAGTGACAAAACCCAGGGTTTAATAAATAATTAAATGTATTATCAGTAATATTCATGAAAAACAATTCTTCCACCATGTGATGCAGTGCATTAATAGTAAACCTTGGTTGCTAAGCAACATTACAGACAAAGGTTAGCACAGTTCATGGCTCATGTGTAAGGCATGCATTAATTACAGAATTCAATTAGTGTGATGATGCGTGCATCCCTGATTTCAAGTCAGATTTCAGAAGGAAAATTATCCGTTTTATACAACCCCAATTCCCAAAAAGTTGGGACAAAGTACAAATTGTAAATAAAAACGGAATGCAATAATTTACAAATCTCAAAAACTGATATTGTATTCACAATAGAACATAGACAACATATCAAATGTCGAAAGTGAGACATTTTGAAATTTCATGACAAATATTGGCTCATTTGAAATTTCATGACAGCAACACATCTCAAAAAAGTTGGGACAGGGGCAATAAGAGGCTGGAAAAGTTAAAGGTACAAAAAAGGAACAGCTGGAGGACCAAATTGCAACTCATTAGGTCAACTGGCAATAGGTCATTAACATGACTGGGTATAAAAAGAGCATCTTGGAGTGGCAGCGGCTCTCAGAAGTAAAGATGGGAAGAGGATCACCAATCCCCCTAATTCTGCACCGACAAATAGTGGAGCAATATCAGAAAGGAGTTCGACAGTGTAAAATTGCAAAGAGTTTGAACATATCATCATCTACAGTGCATAATATCATCAAAAGATTCAGAGAATCTGGAAGAATCTCTGTGAGTAAGGGTCAAGGCCGGAAAACCATACTGGGTGCCCGTGATCTTCGGGCCCTTAGACGGCACTGCGTCACATACAGGCATGCTTCTGTATTGGAAATCACAAAATGGGCTCAGGAATATTTCCAGAGAACATTATCTGTGAACACAGTTCACCGTGCCATCCGCCGTTGCCAGCTAAAACTCTATAGTTCAAAGAAGAAGCCGTATCTAAACACGATCCAGAAGCGCAGACGTCTTCTCTGGGCCAAGGCTCATTTAAAATGGACTGTGGCAAAGTGGAAAACTGTTCTGTGGTCAGACGAAGGAAAATTTGAAGTTCTTTTTGGAAATCAGGGACGCCGTGTCTTTCGGACTAAAGAGGAGAAGGACGACCCGAGTTGTTATCAGCGCTCAGTTCAGAAGCCTGCATCTCTGATGGTATGGGGTTGCATTAGTGCGTGTGGCATGGGCAGCTTACACATCTGGAAAGACACCATCAATGCTGAAAGGTATATCCAGGTTCTAGAGCAACATATGCTCCCATCCAGACGACGTCTCTTTCAGGGAAGACCTTGCATTTTCCGACATGACAATGCCAAACCACATACTGCATCAATTACAGCATCATGGCTGCGTAGAAGAAGGGTCCGGGTACTGAACTGGCCAGCCTGCAGTCCAGATCTTTCACCCATAGAAAACATTTGGCGCATCATAAAACGGAAGATACGACAAAAAAGACCTAAGACAGTTGAGCAACTAGAATCCTACATTAGACAAGAACGGGTTAACATTCCTATCCCTAAACTTGAGCAACTTGTCTCCTCAGTCCCCAGACGTTTACAGACTGTTGTAAAGAGAAAAGGGATGTCTCACAGTGGTGAACATGGCCTTGTCCCAACTTTTTTGAGATGTGGTGTTGTCATGAAATTTAAAATCACCTAATTTTTCTCTTTAAATGATACATTTTCTCAGTTTAAACATTTGATATGTCATCTATGTTCTATTCTGAATAAAATATGGAATTTTGAAACTTCCACATCATTGCATTCCATTTTTATTTACAATTTGTACTTTGTCCCACCTTTTTTGGAATCGGGGTTGTAAGCTAACGTCGAATGCCTGAGACGCTAATGTACATAATGTTCTCTCGTATCACGTACGATCTGCAGTGTTCTCTTCCAACTGAAAAAAATATATACGCAGTCAGCTTTAGATGTACAATGGCACTTTCTTTTTGCTCTCTTCCCTTTATTGTGCTAAGAAAATCATCCTCCTTTCCACGCAGTAGCCTGTCACACCACGACGCTGTTGCATTTCCACGCAACAACATGCAGTGTGTCGTGTGTCATGTGTCATGTCAGCGCCAGAATCAGCAACCAGTTCCACCTCCCACGCTGCACCACGACTGCACTGACATTCCTGAAAATAATTGACAGGAATCTGTCGAACCATTAGGAGAGGAACTAAATACTCTTGTGTTCCCATTAGCACTGGTTTGAAATCCATTTTCAGCAAGGAGGTGGAGCAATCAAAGTGGGTGTGGCTTCGCAATGTGATAAACAGAGTTACTCAGAATTTAACCAAAAGTGAAAAATAAAGTGCAGCAAAAAAAAAGTCAATTGATCCCTCAGGAAGGCGGCACGGTGGTGTAGTGGTTAGTGCTGTCGCCTCACAGCAAGAAGGTCCGGGTTCGAGCCCCGTGGCCGGCGAGGGCCTTTCTGTGCGGAGTTTGCATGTTCTCCCCGTGTCCGCATGGGTTTCCTCCGGGTGCTCCGGTTTCCCCCACAGTCCAAAGACATGCAGGTTAGGTTAACTGGTGACTCTAAATTGAGCGTAGGTGTGAATGTGAGTGTGAATGGTTGTCTGTGTCTATGTGTCAGCCCTGTGATGACCTGGCGACTTGTCCAGGGTGTACCCCGCCTTTCACCTGTAGTCAGCTGGGATAGGCTCCAGCTTGCCTGCGACCCTGTAGAAGGATAAAGCGGCTAGAGATAATGAGATGAGATGAAATTGTTTTTGTTTGTGTGTTTGATGAATTATTTAATTTCATTTTCATTTGTTCCACCCTGCAGAAATCGCTACCCGTCTGATCACAGCGTATAGCAACCACTGGTAAAGCAAAGTGGGCGGGGCTAGGTGATGCAATTAAATAAAAACAGAGGTTATGTAAATGAGAAGCAACAGCATTATCTCTTCTTGTGTCTGATCTCATCAGATATCCGTTCCTGATAACCATGGATGCACAATCAATCACATTCAAATACATTTTAAATTAAATTTATGCCGACAGAAGCTTCTTCAGACCCCAGGAGAGAGAGATTACTGCAGGAACAGTGAGATTAGACCATCAGTGTGATCACAATCATGTTCTGTGTGCCATTTTGGCAGAATTTAGCTGATCTAACACATCTGATTGATTTATCTAATCAATGTCTACAGGATGTGAATATTAAAGCCTGATGAAAATAAGCGCTACATCAGTGACGTCTGATCGAATCCACATGGGCCCGCGTGGCTGCAGGGTTTCATTCCAACCAAAACCTGATTTTATTCATATAATTAATCTTCTTGGTTTATAAAATGGTGATGAGATGGATCAGATGGTTGGTTCGATTGGAAACCTGCAGATTGGACCCTGTCCAGAGTTTCCAGTCTCTCTCCCAGTCCACTAGAGAGTGCGAATTTATTTTATTGAAACCAGTGTGTGAGAGAGAGAATCAGTGGATGAATGAATCAGCAACTGAATGAATAGGTGACTGAATGAATTAATGAATCAGTGAATGAATGAATCATTTAAGGAATAAATAATTTATTGAATTAGTTACTGAATGAACCAGCGACTGAATGAATCAATGAATGAATGAATCAGGGAGTGACTGAATCAGTGAATGAATATATCAGCACCTGAAAGGATCAGTGAATGAATGAATTAGTGACTGAATGGATTAGTGAATGAATAAATCAGTGAATTAATTATTGACTGAATTTGTGACTGAATGAATTAGTGACTGAGAATCAATGAATTAATGAAACAGTGAATGACTGAACCAGTGAATTAATGTCTCAGCAACTGAATGGATCAGTGACTGAATCAGTGACTGAATTATTGACTGAATGAATCAGTGACTGAATGAATCAGTGACTAAATTAATTAGTGACTGGTTGAATCAGTGATTAAATGAATCAGTGACTGAATCAGTGCCTGAATTATTGACTGACTGAATTATTGACTGAATGAATCAGTAACTGAATGAATTCGTGACTCAATGAATTAATGAATCAGTGAATGAATAAATCAGTGAATTAATTATTGACTGAATTCGTGACTGAACGAATCACTGACTGAATGAATCAATGAATTAATGAAACAGTAAATGAATGAATCAGTGAATGAATATATCAGGGAATGAAAGGATCAGTGAATTAATGACTGAATGAATCAATTAATTGATGAATCAGTGAATAACTGAATCTATGAATGGATATCTCAGCAAATGAAAGGATCAGTGACTGAATGAATCAGTGACTGAATTATTGACTGAATGAATCAGTGACTGAATGAATTTGTGACTGAATGAATCAGTGACTAAATTAATTAGTGACTGGTTGAATCAGTGATTAAATGAATCAGTGACTGAATCAGTGCCTGAATTATTGACTGACTGAATTATTGACTGAATGAATCAGTAACTGAATGAATTCGTGACTGAATGAATCAATGAATTAATGAATCAGTGAATGACTGACTCAGTGAATGAATATCTCAGCAACTGAAAGGATCAGTGACTGACTGAATGAATCAGTGAATTAATGAATCAGTGAATTAATGAAAAACTGATGGAATGAATTAACAACTGACTGGAACATTGAATGAATGAAATAGTGAATGAATGAATGAATGAATGTGTGTCTGATGTGATTTGCAGATTCCCGCAGGAGTTGAACATGGGCAGAATCAGCGCAGAGATCATGTGGAACCTGTTTGCTATGGACATGAAGTACGCCATGGATGGTGAGTTACTGCTTTACTGTGTGTGTGTGTGTGTGTGTGTGTGCGCGCACGCATGTGGATGTGTGTGGGTGTGTTTGGATGTGTTGTTGCCAGTTATGGACCATTATTTATTTTTGTACACACACACACACACACACACACACACACACAGAGTCATTACTCTTTGTCTCGTCTCAGATGCGTCCTTAATTTGCGTGTTTCCATGGGAACCAGGTGCTGAGATGATGATAGGCCATGCATTTCACGCTTTAATATGCACACAAGATACACAAGACACACACACACACACACACACACACAGGTGCATTTCTTTCTACTGTGAGAATAAAATGCCATTTACTGCCCACTAATTGTGTGTGCATTGAATATAATTTTGAAGTGTGTGTGTGTGTGTGTGTGTGTGTGTGTGTGTGTGTGTGTGTGTGTGTAAGTAAAAAGGACATTCTGTACATTCAGTTTGTTCAAATTGTGTTTGATTTCAGTTTATACACATATTTCCATCTTTAGGTTTTTACAAAACAGTCACAATAGTTCATGACGCTGATATGCAGTGTTACATAAAGCATTATTTCGCAAAAAGTCAAAATTATGTGGAAATCTGTGAGTATGTAGTATGAAATACACTCACCGGCCACTTTATTAGGAACACCCATCCATCCACCTGCTGTTCTGTTTGATGCGGTTCTCTAATCTCTAATCCTTCGACATTAAATCACGCAGATACATATCAAGAGCTTCAGTTCATGTTCACAGTGTTCAAACATCAGAACGGGAAAAATTGTGATCTCACAGTGAAGAGTGACTTTCTTTCACTGTGGTATGGGTGTTGGTTTGAGCCAGATGAGTATGAGGTTTGAGTATTTCAGGAACGGCTGATCTCCTGGGGTTTTCACACACAACAGTCTCTCGAGTTTACACAGAATGGTGTGAAAAACAAAAAACATCGAGTAAGTGAGTGAGCGACAGTTCTGTGGGTGGAAACAAACGCCTTGTTGATAAGAGAGGGGCAGAGATCAGAAAATGGACAGATTGGAGGTGGTTCAAGCTTTGATTTTGCCAGGAAGAATATAGTAACTCATATAATCACTCTTTATAACCGTGGTGAGCAGAAAAGCATCTCAGCATGCAACAGAAACCAGAAGAACACATTGGGTTCCAGTCCTGGGAAGAACAGGAATCTTAGAATCAGGAACAAGTGGCCGGTGAGTGTAGTTGCTGTATTTGTTATTCTCATCTCGTGAATTATTAATTAAATAATAAATTAATAACCAGTAGTTAATTAGATATTTGATTATTTGTTCAGTTATTTAATGAGATTTTTTTTTTTACTGTAAAAAAAAGACAAAAGTAAAGAGAAGAACAGTGTATATGTGAGGATGGAGGAGAAGGTGTTGCTGGAAACAAAAATATGATCATAGTAAAAATATTCAGTGAGCTGCGTATTAAGAGGAACAGGAATGAAGATAAAGTGCGGTGCAGTTTGGGACTGAAAAACAATTCGGCTGCAGAATTTGTAGCCACTTGTCACAACCTGAGGACTCGCTACCGAGGCCATTCATCACAGAAAACCTAGCCTGTGTGTGTGTGAGAGAGAGAGAGAGAGAGAGAGAGAGAGAGAGCGTCTGCTTTATCATTTCATAATCAGTAATCAGTAATGTTGTTGCAGTGCAGCTCACTGCAACGGCAGCATTCCTGCATTCTCTGATTTTAATTTCTTTGAAAGAGAAAGAGAGATGAAGAAAGACAGATCATGAGAAAAGTGAGATAGAGAGAGTGAAAGAAATCGAGAGAGAGAAGGTGACAGAGAGAGAGAGAGAGAGAGAGAGAGAGAACAGATAATCCATAAAAACAGCAAAAATAAAAATAAATAGACCTCCACCAAGGACAATAGTTGACTCTTCTATGATATGGAAAAAAATCTGCAACCGCAACCACTTTATATGTCCAGATATACAGTATCCTACAAAACTATTCGAATTATGTTCCTCCATGTATATCCCAGAGGATCACTGATGCCCATGAATGTGGATTGGGATATGGTGACCTCATCATATTTCTACATTGGTTATGTTTTGTTACTTTTGAACTTTACTGCTATCTCCTGGATTTTAAAACGTACAGCATCATTGCATGCATGGCACGGTGGTGTAGTGGTTAGCTCTGTCACCTCACAGCAAGAAGGTCCGGGTTCGAGCCCCGTGGCCGGCGAGAGCCTTTCTGTGTGGAGTTTGCATGTTCTCGCCGTGTCTGCGTGGGTTTCCTCCGGGTGCTCCGGTTTCCCCCACAGTCCAAAGACATGCAGGTTAGGTTAACTGGTGACTCTAAATTGAGCGTAGGTGTGAATGTGAGTGTGAATGGTTGTCTGTGTCTATGTGTCAGCCCTGTGATGACCTGGCGACTTGTCCAGGGTGTACCCCGCCTTTCGCCCGTAGTCAGCTGGGATAGGCTCCAGCTTGCCTGCGACCCTGCAGAACAGGATAAAGCGGCTACAGATAATGAGATGAGATGAGAGATCATTGCGTGCAGACTTCCGCAATCCTGCAATGTTAGCGAAAGTGAAACGGAATTCATGGATCCACTCCGTGACTCGGATCCGCTCCAAAATGTCAAAATACAGGATCAGAATACAGAATCAGAAATACTTTAATAATCCTGAGGGGAAATCGAATAAATCAGCAGTTGCTCACACTCAAGTAGACAAAAGAAATGACAAAATTAACGGTGCTGACTGCAAACTCATCTGATTTTTTTTTTTCCATGGTATTTTCCTCTGTCTTGCAAGAACACTATCATGTGGACGAGATGTGATCATTTTGATGTCCTGAGGGTCACTTTCCTCCATTTTGGGACCCTCTTGAGGTAAACAGTACGGCTCTATGGAAACAGGAAACAGACAAACGTGAGGAGCTTTAACTGTGGAACTACGTCACACCAAGATGGTGATGCGCGGAAAACATTGTGACTCTGGATTGACCTCGGAGAGGTTTGAGTCGCAGGGATGTAATTTGTGGTTGATATTCGCAAATAGATGCGTGAAATAGACAAATAAATATATCTTTTCTCTGTTCCTGCTCTGTAAGATCAAAACATTAGGTGTAGAACTCCATACTCGCTCCCGGGGACGCGAGCCCATGCATTCTCAGGCTAAGATGACTAAGCGCTAGCTAGAACGACTTAGTTATCTGTCCAGAATAATGACACGTCATCTCTCTAACCTCGCTCTATCTTTCAGCTGCACTCACTCGGCAGGCTTTCCTTTTCTTTTCCGCTGGATGTAGAGTCGAGTCCGCCATGTTCACCTACGCCGACTTGTTTTGGTTAAAAGTAGGTCAGACACCCCACGGTGGTCACATGATATTGTTGCTTGCTTGCTTCAGCAATCTCCAGAATCATAAAATGTGGGACGCTTTTTATCTCGGCGAAACATTTACACACAGGATACACGGGGTGTGTGTGGAGCAGCGGAACATCTCGAAACTCCAACAGCAATAGAAATAAAACATGTTACCCAGAATTCAACTTTACAGTCAGAACCTTTAACCAGATATGTATGAAATATGTACAAATATATAAAAATATGTAAAATGTAAACCATATATTATTGCACATAAATAGACATGTGGAAGGAACAAATATCCATGTGGATGGATTAAAGAAAGTTATTGCACAGTTATTGTTACAATTATCGCACATAAGTAGTAAAATGATGACTGTGGTATTTAGATGCTATTACACTAGTTTTCCATCTTGAGCGAGGTGTTGAGTGATGTAATTATTGAGCCTTGCTACAGTGTAGATGACTGTAGCACAAAGGAATTATCACACAGGTGCAGGATTGAATCGTCTATTGAGTATCTGAGCCCCTGAGGGAGCGGTTGAAAAGTTTGATGGCCACAGGCAGGAATTGACTCCCTGTGGTACATCTTTCTCTGAAAATACTCTTTTGATTGGCCAGCATGTTATGGACTGGGTGTGAGATATTGGCATTACATTACATCACATTAATGGCATGTAGCAGATACTCTTATCCAAAGCAACATACAACATACCCTGGGGAGCAGTTGGGGGTTCAGTGCCTTGCTCAAGGGAACTTCAGCCATTCCTGCTGGTCCAGAGACTTGAACCAGTGGCCAGTTGGTCCCAAAGCTGCTTCTCTAACCATTAGGACATGGCTTCCCTGGGGATGATACATGGATGATATGCAGTTTAGCACCATCCTCCTCTCAGACACTGTCTCCACCAAGTCCAGCTCCACTTCCACAATGTCGCTGGGCTTACGGATCAGTTTATTGAGTCTTTTGACCCCCATTGCCCTCAATCTGCTCTCCCAGCAGACCACAGCATACAGGAGAGCACTGGGCACCACAAACTAATAAAACATCTTCAGCATAGTCCTGCAGATGTTGAAGGACCTCAGCCTTCTCAGGAAGTAGAGGCAGCTTTGGTCCTTCTTATATATGGCCTCTGTATTCTTAGTCCAGTCCAGTCTATTGTTACAATATGTACCCCCAGGTATTTGTAGTCCTCCACAATGTCCACACTGACCCTATAGATGGAAACAGGGGTCACCAGTGCCTTGTTCTTTCTCATGTCCACCACCAGTTCTTTATTCTTTGTCACACTGAGCTGCAGGTGGTTCCTCTCACACCATGAAACAAAGATGCACAGTCTCATCATCTTTACTGATATGTCCAACTATAGCAGAGTCATCAGAGTACTTCTGAAGATGGCAGGATTTTGTCTGATAGTTGAAGTCTGTGGTATAGAGAGTGAACAGGAAGGACAAGAGGACTGTCCCCTGTGGTGCCCCAGTATTGCTTATTTCATATTCCCTGGTCCCTACTCCTTATTTCATATTCCCTGGTCCCTACTCCCTATTTCATATTCCCTGATCCCTACTCCTTATTTCATATTCCCTGGTCCCTACTCCCTATTTCATATTCCCTGATCCCTACTCCTTATTTCAAATTCCCTGATACCTATTCCTTATTTCAAATTCCCTGATCCCTACTCCTTATTTCAAATTCCCTGATACCTATTCCTTATTTCAAATTCCCTGATACCTATTCCTTATTTCAAATTCCCTGATACCTACTCCTTATTTCATATTAACAGATCCCTACTCCTTATTTTGTATTGCCTGATCCCATCTCATCTCATTATCTCTAGCCGCTTTATCCTGTTCTACAGGGTCGCAGGCAAGCTGGAGCTTATCCCAGCTGACTATGGGTGAAAGGCAGGGTACACCCTGGACAAGTCACCAGGCCATCACAGGGCTGACACATAGACACAGATAACCATTCACACTCACGGTCAATTTAGAGTCACCAGTTAACCTAACCTGCATGTCTTTGGACTGTGGGGGAAACCAGAGCACCCGGAGGAAACCTATGCGGACACGGGGACAACATGCAAACTCCGCACAGAAAGGCCCTCACCGGCCACGGGGCTCGAACCTGGACCTTCTTGCTGTGAGGCGACAGCGCTAACCACTACACCACCGTGCCGCCCATATTGCCTGATCCCTACTTCCTATTTCATGTTCCCTGATCCATACTCCTTATTTCAAGTTCCCTGATTCCTCCTCCCTAGTTCATATTCCCATAGTCCTACTTCATATTTCATATTATCTGATCCCTACTCCCTATTTCATATCCCCTGATCTGCATTCCTCATTTCATATTCCCTGATCCCTACTCCTTTTTTCATATCCCCTGATTCCTACTCCATATTTCATATTCCCATATTCCTACTCCCTATTTCATATTCCCTGATCCCTACTCATTATTTCAAATTCCCTGATCCCTACTCCATATTCCATATCCCCTGATCCCTACTCCTTATTTCATATTCCCTGATCCCTACTCCATATTTCATATTCCCTGGTCCCTACTCCCTATTTCATATTCCTTTGTCCCTACTCATTATTTCAAATCCCCTGATCTCTACTCCTTATTTCAAATCCCCTGGTCCCTACTCCCTATTTCATATTCCCTGGTCCCTACTCCCTATTTCATATTCCCTGGTCCCTACTCCCTATTTCATATTCCCTGGTCCCTACTCCCTATTTCATATCCCTTGATCCCTACTCCCTATTTCATATTCCCTGGTCCCTACTCCCTATTTCATATCCCCTGATCCCTACTCCCTATTTCATATTCCCTGATCCCTACTCCTTATTTCATATTTCCTGATCCCTACTCCTTATTTCATATTCCCTGGTCCATACTCCTCTCAGCCCTGTGATAACCTGGTGACTTGTCCAGGGTGTACCCCAGCTTTCACCCATAGTCAGGTGGGATAGGCTCCAGCTTGCCTGCGACACTACAGAACAGGGTAAGCGGCTACAGATAATGGATGGATGGTCCCTACTCCATATTTAATATTCCCAGATCCCTACTCTTTATTTCATATTCCCTGATCCCTACTCCTTATTTCATATTGCCTGATGCCTACTTCCTATTTCATATTCCCTGATCCATACTCCTTATTTCAAATTCCCTGATCCCTAGTCCTTATTTCAAATTCCCTGATTCCTACTCCCTATTTCATATTCCCATATTCCTACTCCCTATTTCGTATTCTCTGATCCCCACTCGTTATTTCAAATTCCCTGATCCCTACTCCTGATTTTATATTCCCTGGTCCCTACTTCCTATTTCATATTCCCTGATCCCTACTCCCTATTTCATATTCCCAGATCCCTACTCATTATTTCAAATTACCTGATCCCTACTCCATATTTCAAATTCCCTGATCCCTACTCCTTATTTCATATTAACAGATCCCTACTCCTTATTTCATATTGCCTGATCCCTACTTCCTATTTCATATTCCCTGATCCGTACTCCCTATTTCATATTCCCTGATCCCTACTCATTATTTAATATCCCCTGATCCCTACTCCATATTTCCTGGTCCCTACTCCATATTCCCTGATCCCTACTCTTTATTTCATATTCCCAGATCCCTCCTCCTTATTTCATATTCCCTTGTCCCTACTCCCTATTTCATATTCCTTGATCCCTTCTCCTTACTTCATATTGCCAGATCCCAACTCTCTATTTCATATTTCCATATTCCTACTCCCTATTTCATACCCCCGATCTGTATTCCTTATTTCATATTCCCTGATCCCTATTCCTTATTTCATATTCCCAAATTCCTACTCCATATTTCATACTCCCATATTCCTACTACCTATTTCATATTCCCTGATCCCTACTCCCAATTTCATATTCCCAGATCCCTACTCCCAATTTCATATTCCCTGATCCGTACTCCTAACTTTATATTCCCTGATCCCCACTCCTTGTTTAATATTCCGTCATTCCTACTCCTTATTTCATATCCCCTGATCCCTACTCCCTATTCCCTGCTCTGAACTGTAGCGTTGCATTACTTTGGGTAATATAAGCAATATAAACCCTGAAAACACACAATTTGAGACGTTGTTCTTCACCCAGCCTCCTTTAATCTGTTCTGTGTGTGTGTGTGTGTGTGTGTGTGTGTGTGTGTGTGTGTGTGTGTGTGTGTGTGTGTGTGTAAATTGATGTGTCTTTTCACACAGCGGGAGACTGAATAAGGATCCACTGCTCTTACTCTTTACACAAAACACTTCAGAGCTCCAGCATATGCCAACATGCTGTACAGCTCTCTTTCTTTCTCTCTCTCTCTCTCTCTCTCTCTCTCTCATAGTGATAAAGGAGTGAAATAATCATCCTTCTACAGCAGATGCTTTCATTGAGCTCCATACCATCAGCATCTCATGCTTTCTCCCTCCACTGTAGCCCATGTTTGAACTTCCAGCTTTATATTTATTTGTAACACAATGCCACGATCCCTGTATGTACCATTGTATGTATTCAGTTTTAAACCCAAAGCAAGCGTGGCTTAAAGCTGAACCAGTGCGATTCTCACAGTTCCTCAACCTCAGCTACATCACTGTAGCTCATAATTGGTCTCGACTATAGGTGTGCATTGGTGGGGTTTTTTTTTGCTTGTTTTGTTTTTTAAATCTCAGTGATAATTTTTGTTCATACCTGCCACCCATTTGATTGGTTCTATTTCCCAAAATGTAAAGAAACTCATAGTTTAAAGTGCTGATGACACGTTTTTGACATCTTTGGCGATGTTCTATAACATAAAAAGTAATTCCCGATGATCCATATATTAATTCACGAAGGCGCCTATTTTACAAGTTATGATAAAAAAAATGCGGCTATTTGGGCAAATTTGACAGGGCTGCAGCACCCAGGAGACGAATGAGGAGGAGGAGCTATATGATGTCAGCGAAAGAATCTTCCTCCTAACTTACCAGTTTGTCATTATTAGTATTATTATTATACATTTTATATATATATATATATATATATATATATATATATATATATATATATATATATATACAGTGGGGCAAAAAAGTATTTAGTCAGCCACCAATTGTGCAAGTTCTCCCACTTAAAAAGATGAGAGAGGCCTGTAATTTTCATCATAGGTACACTTCAACTATGAGAGACAGAATGGGGGGAAAGAATCCAGGAAATCACATTGTAGGATTTTTAATGAATTAATTGGTAAATTCCTCGGTAAAATAAGTATTTGGTCACCTACAAACAAGCAAGATTTCTGGCTCTCACAGACCTGTAACTTCTTCTTTAGAGGCTCCTCTGTCCTCCACTCGTTACCTGTATTAATGGCACCTGTTTGAACTGGTTATCAGTATAAAAGACACCTGTCCACAACCTCAAACAGTCACACTCCAAACTCCACTATGGCCAAGACCAAAGAGCTGTCAAAGGACACCAGAAACAAAATTGTAGACCTGCACCAGGCTGGGAAGACTGAATCTGCAATAGGTAAGCAGCTTGGTGTGAAGAAATCAACTGTGGGAACAATTATTAGAAAATGGAAGACATACAAGACCACTGATAATCTCCCTCGATCTGGGGCTCCACGCAAGATCTCACCCCGTGGGGTCAAAATGATCACAAGAACGGTGAGCAAAAATCCCAGAACCACACGGGGGGACCTAGTGAATGACCTGCAGAGAGCTGGGACCAAAGTAACAAAGGCTACCATCAGTAACACACTACGCCGCCAGGGACTCAAATCCTGCAGTGCCAGACGTGTCCCCCTGCTTAAGCCAGTACATGTCCAGGCCCGTCTGAAGTTTGCTAGAGAGCATTTGGATGATCCAGAAGAGGATTGGGAGAATGTCATATGGTCAGATGAAACCAAAATAGAACTTTTTGGTAAAAACTCAACTTGTTGTGTTTGGAGGAGAAAGAATGCTGAGTTGCATCCAAAGAACACCATACCTACTGTGAAGCATGGGGGTGGAAACATCATGCTTTGGGGCTGTTTTTCTGCAAAGGGACCAGGACGACTGATCCGTGTAAAGGAAAGAATGAATGAGGCCATGTATCGTGAGATTTTGAGTGAAAACCTCCTTCCATCAGCAAGGGCATTGAAGATGAAACGTGGCTGGGTCTTTCAGCATGACAATGATCCCAAACACACCGCCCGGGCAACGAAGGAGTGGCTTCATAAGAAGCATTTCAAGGTCCTGGAGTGGCCTAGCCAGTCTCCAGATCTCAACCCCATAGAAAATCTTTGGAGGGAGTTGAAAGTCCGTGTTGCCCAGCGACAGCCCCAAAACATCACTGCTCTAGAGGAGATCTGCATGGAGGAATGGGCCAAAATACCAGCAACAGTGTGTGAAAACCTTGTGAAGACTTACAGAAAACGTTTGACCTCTGTCATTGCCAACAAAGGGTATATAACAAAGTATTGAGATGAACTTTTGTTATTGACCAAATACTTATTTTCCACCATAATTTGCAAATAAATTCTTTAAAAATCAGACAATGTGATTTTCTGGATTTTTTTTTCTCATTCTGTCTCTCATAGTTGAAGTATACCTATGATGAAAATTACAGGCCTCTCTCATCTTTTTAAGTGGGAGAACTTGCACAATTGGTGACTGACTAAATACTTTTTTGCCCCACTGTATGTATATATATATATATATATATATTAGTTATTATGCCTTCGCGTTGTGTTGCCGGCTTTTGCTCCAAAACCCACAAGGATGGGGTAAGTTTATTCAAGTTTCCCAGAGATCCCGAGCTGCATGCGAAGTGGGTGAAGCAAGTCAGGCGCACTCGTGACAAGTGGGAGCCCTCACCAACATCCGTCCTGTGCTCTGAACACTTCGATTTGGATTGTTTTGACACCCTTCCCAGCTTAAAAGAATCTCTTGGGTGTTCAGTTCAGCACAAACGTGTGCTGCTACCATCAGCAGTGCCTACAGTATTCCGGAGGGGGTCTACTAGTAGCTATGCCGGATCCAGCAGTCGCCTGGGACAAGGCGACTCCTCCAAAGACAGTCCAACTGTCAGAACATGTGTTGAGAAACAACATAAGATAAAGGTACGTAGAGCTATAGAGTGCTCCGACATGATGCTAAAAATAGTAACCATGCGGTCTGCGCGGCAATCTTGGAAGTGACTCGCTCCAGAGCGCTCATAGAGTACACATTCATGATAATCATAAATGTAATCATAAAGTCGGCGTGATATCAGTCATGCATTTGCTTGTGAAAGCTTGCGGCTTTCATGTAACTGCCGCCTAGCAACAAGGCAAAGGGTAAAGGGGGTAGGCTGTCATAGATTCTATTCAGAAGAGATCAACACATGATTGCTTAAAAATGAGGTATTTTAACAATTTGCATCTGTTTTGTGATTATCGTGACACTTGTGTGTTCTATAGAACTGTATGTCTTATCAGCACATCGAGGCTCTTCCACCGGAGGCTTTAGCAAGTACTCGTAGCAACACTACACTTTACCCTTTGCCATGCGTTGTTAGGGAACGGTAGCAAGTACCCCGATGACCGACTTCAAGAATATGTAGAAAAAATTTAGAAATTATACTTTCCAAAAGTCATTTGAGCTTAGTGTATTGCATTTCCATTTATATTGTAGGTTCTTGCTGGTGTTTTTGCAGAGTATGACGCAGCTGCTGAATCAGAAGCTGCAGAGTTTGTATGTACTAGTTGTGAACATTCACATTATTATCAATCCCATTTATTTAAAATCAGATAAAATCATGCCATCATGATCACTGCTTAAAGTACCAGTATTTGGTTGTTGAAGAGCTAGCACTAGAGAGTTCACCGGCGTTTTCATGCGTCATTTCCATTGAGTAGAACAGCCAGTGAACCGCAGCGTGTTCTTCCGCTGACGTCACAACATGGCCGCGAGCCACGGACCCAGTTTTCTTGCGCTGTGCAATTAAAAGTTGGATATTCGCGTAACAACAGCTTCTTTTCACGTAATTATAACAGAAATCTAACATGTTTGCCATGTTGTAGAGTATATTTAAGAAATTGCATAGAGTCATGTTCGTGTCATCAGCACTTTAATTGAAACTAGCGTGATCCTAACCAGGCAGTTACTAAGGATGAGCAAATGAATGCTGTAGAAACATCACACAGTTCAAGTTATTGTTCATGTGATACAAGCTTCATATTTATGTTTTTCCCTCTTTCTTTTGAAATTGTTAGCAGCAATATTTCAGATGTTTAATTTTTTTTTTTAACTGCATACATTGGCAATGTGTGTGTGAGTGTATGGTACAAATTGGATGAATGCATTTTTTTTACTTTATCTATCTACAATGGTGCTTGAAAGTTTGTGAACCCTTTAGAATTTTTTATATTTCTGCATAAATATGACCTAAAACATCATCGGATTTTCACAGAAGTCCTAAAAGTAGATAAAGAGAACCCAGTTAAACAAATGAGACAAAAATATTATACTTGGTCATTTATTTATTGAGGAAAATGATCCAATATTACATATCTGTGAGTGGCAAAAGTATGTGAACCTTTGCTTTCAGTATCTGGTGTGACCCCCTTGTGCAGCAATAACTGCAACTAAACGTTTGTGGTAACTGTTGATCAGTCCTGCACACCGGCTTGGAGGAATTTTAGCCCGTTCCTCCGTACAGAACAGCTTCAACTCTGGGATGTTGGTGGGTTTCCTCACATGAACTGCTCACTTCAGGTCCTTCCACAACATTTCGATTGGATTAACCTCAGGACTTTGATTTGGCCATTCCAAAATATGAACTTTATTCTTCTTTAACCATTCTTTGCTAGAACGACTTGTGTGCTTAGGGTCGTTGTCTTGCTGTATGACCCACCTTCTCTTGAGATTCAGTTCATGGACAGATGTCCTGACATTTTCCTTTAGAATTTGCTGGTATAATTCAGAATTCATTGTTCCATCAATGATGGCAAGCCGTCCTGGCCCAGATGCAGCAAAACAGGCCCAAACCACGATACTACCACCACCATGTTTCACAGATGGGATAAGGTTCTTATGCTGGAATGTAGTGTTTTCCTTTCTCCAAACATAAAGCTTCTCATTTAAACCAAAAAGTTCTATTTTGGTCTCATCCGTCCACAAAACATTTTTCTAATAGCCTTCTGGATTGTCCATGTGATCTTTAGCAAACTGCAGACGAGCAGCAATGTTCTTTTTGGAGAGCAGTGGCTTTCTCCTTGCAACCCTGCCATGCACACCATTGTTGTTCAGTGTTCTCCTGATGGTGGACTCATGAACATTAACCAATGTGAGAGAGGCCTTCAGTTGCTTAGAAGTTACCCTGGGGTCCTTTGTGGCCTCGCCGACGATTATACGCCTTGCTCTTGGAGTGATCTTTCTTGGTCGACCACTCGTGGAGAGGGTAACAATGGTCTTGAATTTCCTCCATTTGTACACAATCTGTCTGACTGTGGATTGGTGGAGTCCAAACTCTTTAGAGATGGTTTTGTAACCTTTTCCAGCCTGATGAGCATCAACAATGCTTTTTCTGAGGTCCTCAGAAATCTCTTTTGTTCGTGCCATGATACACTTCCACAAACATGTGTTGTGAAGATCAGACTATGATAGATCCCTGTTCTTTAAATAAAACAGGGTGCCCACTCACACCTGATTCTCATCCCATTGATTGAAAACACCTGACTCTAATTTCACCTTCAAACTAACCACTAATCCTAGAGTTTCACATTCTTTTGCCACTCACAGATATGTAATATTGGATCATTTTCCTCAATAAATAAATGACCAAGTATAATATTTTTGTCTCATTTGTTTAACTGGGTTCTCTTTATCTACTTTTAGGACTTGTGTGAAAATCTGATGATGTTTAGGTCATATTTATGCAGAAATATAGAAAATTCTAAAGGATTCACAAACTTTCAAGCACCACTCTATCTATCCTTTTTTTTAATATTTGACTCCAGTACTTGAGTGCACTTGAATTTCATTCTGTGTTTTCTGTACAATGACAATAAAGAATCTTGAAATCAGAACCCTCAATATTAAACGAAAAAAAAAAATCAGAGCCCTGTGATGACCTGGCGACTTGTCCAGGGTGTACCCCGCCTTTCGCCCGTAGTCAGCTGGGATAGGCTCCAGCTCGCCTGCGACCCTGTAGAACAGGATAAAGCGGCTAGAGATAATGAGATGAGATGAGATGAGATGAGATGAGATGAGATGAAAAAAAAATCAGATTTCCAGAAATCAGATTGGAAAAAAAAAAAAAACAGCCTTAAATACAGATATCAAAAATACAATATATTTTGGGTCAGATTTCCTAAGCAGGGCAAATTAACATGAAGCTGCAATTAAAAAAAAAAAAGTGCAGATGGGTGTGGCCAGTTCTGCAGGTGATCTACCGTACAAACAATGCGCAAATTAATGAACACAGACGCAGTCTGTTCATTTTAATAATGACCAACGCACTCTACCAAGAGCAACATAAATGAGCGTAGGATCTCAAACAGGTACAGAGTAACGCAGTCGATATGTTCTTCCTTTACTGCTCTGAATAAATGAATTTCTCCCGAGTGGAGAAAATTCTCTCCCTTCTACCACGCGCTCTCTTTATTGTGCCTCATTTCTGAGTACGCTGTGGGACTTTTGTGGGAAAACATTAATCCGAGCAAACAAAAATCTATTCTGTGCGCTCTCGGCCTGCCAGCTCGCTCAGTCTCTGCTCTGTGTGCGAGCAGAAACCTGCGAACTCGTACACAGTGGCTCTCTCGCTCTGTCAACATCGACGAAAAATTACGACAGGAGTTTGTCAGCATTAAATAACAGTGGAATTAGCAGTAAATTGACTAACGCAAAGCTTAATCACGTTGCATGATTCATTTACCGTAAATAGTCTCCTCCAGATTTTACGATCTGAAAGGAAACCTCGTACAGTACGACACATGCAATGAGAACAGCTGTAACCATAACTATGTCCACACCTTTCCATCGCTAACTTTTCATTGCACGTATTTAGTAAATCCTGATTAATTAATTTTTTAACAATAAGAGAGGGTTAGTGCATGCTGCGAACTGTTAGTAAACCTCCTGAGCGCATGACTTTTTTGTTACCTCCTGTGAACGAGTGAAAATATTTTCAACACGAGAAGATATCTTCGCATGAGTGTTTAATGTTCTTTATATTATACGGACACATCCACAAAAAAAAACGAAAACACATGTTAAAGGAGACCTGAAGTCATTTTTAAACTTGCTTTTTTTCTTAATTAACGTGTTATTCAGGGCGGCACGGTGGTGTAGTGGTTAGCGCTGTCGCCTCACAGCAAGAAGGTCCGGGTTCGAGCCCCGTGGCCGGCGAGGGCCTTTCTGTGTGGAGTTTGCATGTTCTCCCCGTGTCCGCGTGGGTTTCCTCCGGGTGCTCCGGTTTCCCCCACAGTCCAAAGACATGCAGGTTAGGTTAACTGGTGACTCTAAATTGAGCGTAGGTGTGAATGTGAGTGTGAATGGTTGTCTGTGTCTATGTGTCAGCCCTGTGATGACCTGGCGACTTGTCCAGGGTGTACCCCGCCTTTCGCTGGGATAGGCTCCAGCTCGCCTGCGACCCTGTAGAAGGATAAAGCAGCTACAGATAATGAGATGAGATGAGACGTGTTATTCAATTACGCTTTCAGTTTTAGTAACCTTATATCGTGACTCGTATCGGCGACTAATTGCAGTTAAATATTATACTTATCGGCCTATTCGGTTTTTAGTCGTGTTGAATTTAGTTCATTTGGTCCACAGCAGGCGTCGCTTATCCGCGCAATCTTCACGAGACTTGCGCGAGACTTCGAAACGTGAAGAAGTGTCAGCCAGGTGTCAGTGCCGCCATTTTGAAAACCATTTTCCAAACGAAATATTGCACAAAAACGAGTTTAAATGACGATTACTGCCGACTTTTTTCAAACTTTCCTGATTGCTATCAAAACAAACACAACTTCCGGCTTGATTACATCAGCATTCGAAAGAGGGCGGCGCGTCTTTTGACAATGTTGGCAGATGTCGGTCACTTTGATTTCCGCTGTACGTTTTACTTCCGTCCTACGATGTCTCGCACAGGTCTCAACGAATCTCGTTTACGGCCATTGCTTTGACATATGGACTGATATATTACAGAGCATATTTCAAACACTCAAATTGCTATAGCAGCGACAAAATAGCGATCAAAAATGCATTCCTATCTTTAATAAAATGAGAGAAATAGAATTTTGATCATGAAAACATTGCCTTCAGTTCCCCTTTAATCAAAAGAATTTTAATTATGAACTGGTTCACTATTTTGATAACACGCCCATCCAGTCAGTGGGAAAACACTGGGAGTGATGTCATCAGAGTGAAATATCAGTGATTATTATCCATACAGGACACTTTTTGATGGAATAAAATCATGTGTTCTATCCCCTTCTTGCAAGTTTCTTTCATTTGGTTTGATAGCATGCAGTATTATTAGCATATCGCTTATCCTATTTGTATTACATCACTCTACCCAATGGAGAATGAGTGTTGAATATGGTTTACAATGTTGCATGGTTGTCAAGACATGACATCACATATCGGAGACGTAAAACTTCTGCGCTAGTGAGCGACTGGGACAATTTGTGAACAAACATGGCCGCCAGGTTTGCTTCGTTAAATATGGAAGATTTTGAGAGAATTTTGAAAGAGAAAGATGTGTTGAACACCCGAAATGAATGTATAATAATAATAATAATAATATCATCGTCTGGCTTTTTTTCATGGTATATCAGATATATTCCATTCAGCTACTCGTCTTCGACTCATTCAGTATCAAAATTATTTAAATATGTCACTCAGATCCGCAATGCATTTCGTCTGAAAAATATGAGTTTTTCAACACGAGAAGATAAACTTCATATCTTCAAGCCAACATGTGATTTTATTTTTATTATTTCGACACATTCACAAACAAAATGTCCCCAAATTTATCAAAACAATTAATTGATTTCCTCATGAGTGACACAGAGATTTATGTAATGGTTTTGGTTCTCCATGTCCCGGATGGAGCGTGTATGAAAAATGCGAGTGGCGTATTTCCCAGTAAAACACTCGTGTCTATATATTGCACCTCCTTTTCACATCTGTATTTGTGTTTATCTGTTCATGGATCTCATCTCATCTCATTATCTCTAGCCGCTTTATCCTGTTCTACAGGGTCGCAGGCGAGCTGGAGCCTATCCCAGCTGACTACGGGCGAAAGGCGGGGTACACCCTGGACAAGTCGCCAGGTCATCACAGGGCTGACACATAGACACAGACAACCATTCACACTCACATTCACACCTACGGTCAATTTAGAGTCACCAGTTAACCTAACCTGCATGTCTTTGGACTGTGGGGGAAACCGGAGCACCCGGAGGAAACCCACGCGGACACGGGGAGAACATGCAAACTCCACACAGAAAGGCCCTTGCCGGCCACGGGGCTCGAACCCAGGACCTTCTTGCTGTGAGGCGACAGCGCTAACCACTACACCACCGTGCCGCCCCTGTTCATGTATCTGGATAATGTATTTGCATTAAGTTACGTTCTACCTATAGATCATCTACATGACGTACGCACAGTCGTCCATCTTCTACTTTGAAATAGTGCTGCATTAAATTAAAACTTGAAGGAATTTCCAACCTCTGACTAAGAAAAAAAAATCAAAGAAAATAGAATTCCTACTGAGAAACTCATTTCGGTCTCTTCACCACCATGTTCAGCAAGTGACGTCAAATCACCATGGTGGCTCACAGCATCAGCAGTAAACAAAGCAGCGTGTCTTCCCTTTAAATTAATTATACTGTATTTATACACAAGGATTAGCTTTAGATCGGTTAACATACAGATATAGTCACTTGTTCACTCTGTAACTCCACAGCTCAGTGTTTTGAGGAGAAAAAAAATATATATACATCACTTTTCAGAGTTTGCTTGTCGCTAACAAAAGATACACAGGTTTCTGCACGTGTGTGTGTGTGTGTGTGTGTGTGGTCTCAGTAAGCTGAAGGTTACACCAGTGGGATTTCTGCTCCTAATAATTTTATCCGTATCGATTTAATCGACTCCAGGCGTATGATGTGACCCAACATGAAAATCTTCCATGTTTTTTTTTTTTTATTTAATTTTTATTTTATTTTGAGGATTTTTCCTTAATGAACAGCTGCCTGCTTTAATTAGTGCTGCATCTAATGAAGAGGATGGAGAACTGCTGAAGAAACTAGATTTAAATTGTGCTATTTTCTACAGATGTTAAAGACTTCAGATCAGATGAGAGGAGAGAGAGAGAGAGAGAGAGAGAGACTGGGGAAAAAAGACATGCAGATGAAAAACAGAGAGAAAGAAAGAGACAAGCAGAAATTGAGAAGCAGAAAGACAGAAATAAGAGACAATGAGAGAAACAGAAAGTGTGTGTGTGTGTGTGTGAGAGAGAGAGAGAGAGAGAGAGAGAGACAGAAAAAGAGACTGATCAGACAAAAACAAGGACAGATGGAGACAAAGAAATGAGTGAGACACAGAGAGAGATAAAGACAGAAACAAACAGAAAGTGATATACACACACACACGTGCTTTTTCTATATTTCTGCATAAATATGGCCTAAAACATCATCAGATTTTCACACAAGTCCTAAAAGTAGATAAAGAGAACCCAGTTAAACAAATGAGACAAAAATATTATACTTGGTCATTTATTTGTTGAGGAAAATGATCCAATATTACATATCTGTGAGTGGCAAAAGTATGTGAACCTTTGCTTTCAGTATCTGGTGTTACCCCCTTCTGCAGCAATAACTGCAACTAAACGTTTGCGGTAACTGTTGATCAGTCCTGCACACCGGCTTGGAGGAATTTTAGCCCGTTCCTCCGTACAGAACAGCTTCAACTCTGGGATGTTGGTGGGTTTCCTCACATGAACTGCTCGCTTCAGGTCCTTCCACAACATTTCCATTGGATTAAGGTCAGGACTTTGACTTGGCCATTCCAAAACATTAACTTTATTCTTCTTTAACCATTCTGTGGTAGAACGACTTGTGTGCTTAGGGTTGTTGTCTTGCTGCATGACCCACCTTCTCTTGAGATTCAGTTCATGGACAGATGTCCTGACATTTTCCTTTAGAATTCGCTGATATAATTCAGAATTCATTGTTCCATCAATGATGGCAAGCCGTCCTGGCCCAGATGCAGCAAAACAGGCCCAAACCCTGATACTACCACCACCATGTTTCACAGATGGGATAAGGTTCTTATGCTGGAATGAGGTGTTTTCCTTTCTCCAAACATAACGCTTCTCATTTAAACCAAACAGTTCTATTTTGGTCTCATCCATCCACAAAACATTTTTTTTTCCAATACTCTTCTGGCTTGTCCACGTGATCTTTAGCAAACTGCAGACAAGCAACAATGTTCTTTTTGGAGAGCGGTGGCTTTCTCCTTGCAACCCTGCCATGCACACCATTGTTGTTCAGTGTTCTCCTGATGGTGGACTCATGAACATTAACATTAGCCAATGTGAGAGAGGCCTTCAGTTGCTTAGAAGTTACCCTGGGGTCCTTTGTGACCTCGCCGACTATTACACACCTTGCTCTTGAAGTGATCTTTGTTGGTCGACCACTCACGGGGAGGGTAACAATGGTCTTGAATTTCCTCCATTTGTACACAGTCTGTCTGACTGTGGATTGGTGGAGTCCAAACTCTTTAGAGATGGTTTTGTAACCTTTTCCAGCCTGATGAGCATCAACAATGCTTTTTCTGAGGTCCTCAGAAATCTCCTTTGTTTGTGCCATGATACACTTCCACAAACGTGTTATGAAGATCAGACTTTGATAGATCCCTGTTCTTTAAATAAAACAGGGTGCCCACTCACACCTGATTGTCATCCCATTGATTGAAAACACCTGACTCTAATTTCACCTTCAAATTAACTGCTAATCCTAGAGGTTCACATACACTACCGTTCAAAAGTTTGGGGTCACTTTGAAATGTCCTTATTTTTGAAAGAAAAGCACTGTTCTTTTCAATGAAGATCGCTTTAAACTAATCAGAAATCCACTCTATACATTGCTAATGTGCTAAATGACTATTCTAGCTGCAAATGTCTGGTTTTTGGTGCAATATCTCCATAGGTGTATAGAGGCCCATTTCCAGCAACTATCACTCCAATGTTCTAATGGTACAATGTGTTTGCTCATTGCCTCAGAAGGCTAATGGATGATTAGAAAACCCTTGTACAATCATGTTAGCACAGCTGAAAACAGTTGAGCTCTTTAGAGAAGCTATAAAACTGACCTTCCTTTGAGCAGATTGAGTTTCTGGAGCATCACATTTGTGGGGTCGATTAAATGCTCAAAATGGCCAGAAAAATGTCTCGACTATATTTTCTATTCATTTTTACAACTTATGGTGGGAAATAAAAGTGTGACTTTTCATGGAAAACACAAAATTGTCTGGGTAACCCCAAACTTTTGAACGGTAGTGTACTTGCCAACTTTTCAAAATTCTCATGGGGGAGAAAAGTGCGTGAATGACATTTTCAATTGGACGAGGGTCTGATGCACGGTTGAAACGATAAAAACAGTGGATCCCAATTAATTGCAAACCATCTGAAATGTATACAGTTAAAGAGTTTTTGAATTGTTGATATTGTTCTATCAATTACTATAGGTTATGGGATTCATGTATCAGGCCTGAGAGAGCTCAGAATGAAAAATCTGAAATACTCCTCTTGAATTTTAATATAATAACAATGAAAGGGAAGTCTTAAGTCAGATTTTTAGCTGAAAAATCTCCTGCCTGAATATTGTATCCATACAGAGACCCACAGAAAATAACAAGTGATGCTTTAGAAGAATGTTTATCATTTCTTCAAATGGTCACAGTGAATGAAAGTATTACTGGATTGCATCAAAATGTGTTTTCCTTCTGTAAGCTCATGTAAAAATTCAGAGAACTAATATCATATATAAATTAAATTTTAATAAGGTTTGACCTAAATAGTAACAACTCAATTAAATAAATACTGCACTGTCTTAGTACGACTAAAATGCATCTCTCTCACTAAACACTTTCCAACAGAATGTTTAAAAAGCACTAGAAAGCCGATCAAAATCCTATCGGAATCCATCAAAGGAATTTTCTCATTTGCAAACTTTGACTGAAAGTTTTCAAACTAAATTTAAAAATGGCTCTATAAATACTACCATACTATCAAAATATACTCCACAAAGAAATTCACTCGAATGCAAAATTTTAGTCCGACCAAATTGCACTCACTAGTAATCTTTCACTTAAAACCTCAAAACTCTATCAAAATCATGAATTCAATATTTATAAATTCAATAAACAATATACAATAAACATAAATTCAAACTAGCACTAAGACACTCCCACACTATTCAAATACACTCAGCAAACAAATTCTCTGTCATGCAAAATTTCACTCAACATTTTAGAAGTTGTACAGTTTGTTTCTGAAATGGGATGGAAGACCAGTTTAATTTCACACTCAAATGTCCATTATATTCTGACTTAAGGTATCTTTACCTTAAAATGTGTAACTGGCTGGTCGAAAATTTGTTTTTCCATGGAAATTCATTCTCCCATGAAACCTGGTATTTGCATTCATATTTTTGCCGTTTGGTATTGGGTTTAGTGGCCATGATGAATGACTGCTTGTAAAAAATGTCGGTCAGCCTGGGTGAATCCTGCGTTACGGAAGTGACTGTCGTTCTGTTCATTGATTGGTTAAAAATCAGTTGACGTCAGCAGTGTTTCTCATACGATTCTGATTGGACATAATCGGGAGTATTTTTAACTTGGCGGTAGGGATTTCCCAAAACCGGGAGATTATCCAGTTTTTAACGAATACGATCGGGAGGCGGGAGACGAAGGCTAAAATTGGGAGCCTCCTGCCGAAATCGGGAGGGTTGGCAAGTATGGGTTCACATACTTTTGCCACTCACAGATATGTAATATTGGATCTCATCTCATCTCATTATCTCTGGCCACTTTATCCTGTTCTACAGGGTCGCAGGCAAGCTGGCGCCTATCCCAGCTGATTACGGGCGAAAGGCAGGGTGCACCCTGGACAAGTCACCAGGTCATCACAGGGCCGACACATAGACACAGACAACCATTCACACTCACATTCACACCTACAGTCAATTTAGAGTCACCAGTTAACCTAACCTGCATGTCTTTGGACTGTGGGGGAAACCAGAGCACCCGGAGGAAACCCACGCGGACACGGGGAGAACATGCAAACTCCGCACAGAAAGGCCCTTGCCAGCCACGGGGCACAAACCCAGACCTTCTTGCTGTGAGGCAACAGCGCTAACCACTACACCACCGTGCCACCTAATATTGGATCATTTTCCTCAATAAATAAATGACGAAGTACAACCCCAATTCCAAAAAAGTTGGGACAAAGTACAAATTGTAAATAAAAATGGAATGCAATAATTTACAAATCTCAAAAACTGATATTGTATTCACAATAGAACATAGACAACATATCAAATGTCGAAAGTGAGACATTTTGAAATTTCATGCCAAATATTGGCTCATTTGAAATTTCATGACAGCAACACATCTCAAAAGTTGGGACAGGGGCAATAAGAGGCTGGAAAAGTTAAAGGTACAAAAAAGGAACAGCTGGAGGACCAAATTGCAACTCATTAGGTCAATTGGCAATAGGTCATTAACATGACTGGGTATAAAAAGAGCATCTTGGAGTGGCAGCGGCTCTCAGAAGTAAAGATGGGAAGAGGATCACCAATCCCCCTAATTCTGCGCCGACAAATAGTGGAGCAATATCAGAAAGGAGTTCGACAGTGTAAAATTGCAAAGAGTTTGAACATATCATCATCATCATCTACAGTGCATAATATCATCAAAAGATTCAAAGAATCTGGAAGAATCTCTGTGTGTAAGAGTCAAGGCCGGAAAACCATACTGGGAGCCCATGATCTTCGGGCCCTTAGACGGCACTGCATCACATACAGGCATGCGTCTGTATTGGAAATCACAAAATGGGCCAGGAATATTTCCAGAGAACATTATCTGTGAACACAGTTCACCGTGCCATCCGCCGTTGCCAGCTAAAACTCTATAGTTCAAAGAAGAAGCCGTATCTAAACATGATCCAGAAGCACAGACGTCTTCTCTGGGCCAAGGCTCATTTAAAATGGACTGTGGCAAAGTGGAAAACTGTTCTGTGGTCAGACGAATCAAAATTTGAAGTTCTTTATGGAAATCAGGGACGCCGTGTCATTCGGACTAAAGAGGAGAAGGACGACCCAAGTTGTTATCAGCGCTCAGTTCAGACGCCTGCATCTCTGATGGTATGGGGTTGCATTAGTGTGTGTGGCATGGGCAGCTTACACATCTGGAAAGACACCATCAATGCTGAAAGGTATATCCAGGTTCTAGAGCAACATATGCTCCCATCCAGACGACGTCTCTTTCAGGGAAGACCTTGCATTTTCCAACATGACAATGCCAAACCACATACTGCATCAATTACAGCATCATGGCTGCGTAGAAGAAGGGTCCGGGTACTGAACTGACCAGCCTGCAGTCCAGATCTTTCACCCATAGAAAACATTTGGCGCATCATAAAACGGAAGATACGACAAAAAAGACCTAAGACAGTTGAGCAACTAGAATCCTACATTAGACAAGAATGGGTTAACATTCCTATCCCTCAACTTGAGCAACTTGTCTCCTCAGTCCCCAGACGTTTACAGACTGTTGTAAAGAGAAAAGGGGATGTCTCACAGTGGGAAACATGGCCTTGTCCCAACTTTGAGATGTGTTGTCATGAAATTAAAAAAAAAAAAAAAAAAAATCACCTAATTTTTCTCTCTAAATGATACATTTTCTCAGTTTAAACATTTGATATGTCATCTATGTTCTATTCTGAATAAAATATGGAATTTTGAAACTTCCACATCATTGCATTCCGTTTTTATTTACAATTTGTACTTTGTCCCAACTTTTATTGGAATCAGGGTTGTGTAATATTTTTGTCTCATTTGTTTAACTGGGTTCTCTTTATCTACTTTTAGGACTTGTGTGAAAATCTGATGTTTTAGGTCATATTTATACAGAAATATAGAAAATTCTAAAGGGTTCACAAACTTTCAAGCACCGCTAGAGAGAGAGAGAGACACACAGACAGCTCAGACAAAGAGAGATGGAGATAGAAAGAGACAAAAAGTGAGACACAGACACAGAGAGACAGAGAAAGACTGGGAAAAAGAGCGAGAGAGAGTATGACCATGAGACAGAGAGAGAGAAAATCTATATTCAGACAGAGTCTCGTTTCATGGAGGAGCTGTTTATTCACAGTTTCTCCTATACACACAGCACACTAACTGTCGAATTTTATCTGTTCACCTGAACCGCAAATTGAATTTCCCTCCAGAAACACATCATGATCACTGCGTTCACTAAAATGTTCCACATGAACGCCTCACTCATGTAGAAATCACAACTTCAGGAGCCTCAGTGGAAATTCAGTTAGCAGTGACGCTAAATGTAATCAGTGTGTAAATGTAGCCTTACAAAGTCTTTTCTTGCGAATCTATCAACATATCTGAGGTAAATGTTGATATTTTTGATAATTTGGTATGGTTTACATGGTGACTGGGTGTTTACGTTGTCTTTTATAAGACTTAAAAAAGAGCCCCGTTCACTAGAGCTCATGATCGGCAGCCATGTTTGCTTACAACAGTGAGACAAATACAGCCATTTAAATGTTGCTTACAGGGTGTACGTACATTCTCTCCGAGTGTGAGCGCAGATAATGTGTGTGTGTGTGTAATGGCTCTATAGGGAACTGTCATTTATATAACACGCATCATTTCCCTCAGATGTGTTTTATGTTCAGTTATGGTGTTTATTGTAGCTATTATTAGATACCGTGTCGTGTAGGAGTGTGTGTGTGTGTGTTGTGTTATAATCCGTCCTCATCAGAGTAACTAGCGGCCACCCAGGGCGTCTAAACACGAACCCTCCTTCCTCCCAGTGGGATTGTGGGACATGATGAGAGCGTGTCAGCAGCGAGGATGAGGCTGTGTTTTTGCAGCTCTGCATCCCACTGAGAGATAAACGGTTGATTATTATTAATCTCACGGGCTTCAAACCCATCACCTTCAGGCGACGCTAAAGCCTTTGGTTTCATACTACACTGGTTTTGTGAAATTGTGTCACTGTGGAAAGGGAAATGATTCAATGGAAGGAAATCAGACTCCTTGATACACATCCTCGGTACACAAAGCCCCGCCTCCCAGAATCCTCAGCTGACATTTACGAGCTACTTCATAGCGAACATTCTGACATCGTTAGCTATAAATATGTGAAATACTGACTAATTTACTATTAACAAATGTTCACTTGTTTCAATGTCAGTCGAAATAAAACGTTATGCTGCTAGAGGAAAATAATCAACAGTGCAGTGCTGTAATGAGGCAGAGTTACTGTTACCACTTTGATGTAGATGATTTTCCTAAAACAGCACAACTTGAAGTGTTTTATTTCTCTTATACCACAGGAATTTGCCAATGATTTATTACAAAATGACGCATCATACCTTTTATCTGTTTATAGTTACGTGTAATGTTGTAGAACGCCCACAAAACAAGTGACTTCCTGTTATCAGCTTTGTTATAATAGCGTTAAATGTTTTCATGTTTTTCAATATACAATATTTTTCATTTTTTAATTTTTGATTTTTTTAGCTGAATTATCTATTATTATACTTTTACTGCTATTTTATAAGCAGCACAGTGGTTAGCACTGTCACCTCACAGCAAGAAGATTCTGGGTTTGAGCCCAGCAGCCAACTAGGGCCTTTCTGTGTGGGTTTCCTCCGGGTGCTCCAGTTTCCCCCACAGTCCAAAGACATGCAGGTTAGGTTAACTGGTGGCTCTAAATTGACCGTAGGTGTGAATGTGAATGGTTGTTTGTCTCTATGTGTCAGCCCTACAATGACCTGGCGACTTGTCCAGGGTGTACCCTGCCTCTCACCCATAGTTAGCTGGGATGGGATCCACCTTGCCTGCAACCCTATACAGGATAAGCGGCTACAGATAATGGATGGATGCTATTTTATAAATCAGTTCAAAATTCATTTAAAAACAAATTTAATAGTGTCAGCATTAAATGATGTGGACGCTAAACCAGTCTGTTGTGATAGAGAGAGAGTTGAACCAAATGGCAAAGCTCTCAATTTACTGGTCCTTCTATGTTCCCACCCTCACCTAAGGTCATGAGCTGTGGATAGTGACTGAAAGAATGAGACCATGGATACAAGCAGTAGAAATTAGTTTTCTCTGCAGGGTGGCTGGGCTCTCCCTCAAAGACGGGGTGAGAAGCTTGGTCATTTGGGAGAGACTCAGAATAGAACTGCTGCTCCTCCACATTGAAAGGAGTCAGCTGAGGTGGTTCGGGCACCTTGTTAGGATGCCCCCTGGATGCCTCCCAGGGGAGGTTCTCTGGGCATGCCCCACCGGGAAGAGACCCCAGGGTAGACCCAGGACATGCTGGAGAGATTACATCCCTCAGCTGGCCTGGGAACACCTCGGTATTCCCCCGGAAGTGCTGGTGGAGGTGGCCGGGGAGAGGGAAGTCTGGGCTGCTCTGCTTAGACTGCTACCCCTGCAACCCGGACCCGGATAAGTGGCAGAAAATGGATGGATGGGATAAGTTGCGATTCATTTCTGTAGTGATAAAACTGTGTGGTCGCAGTTTGAACGCGCATGCTACTGCAGTGTGTAACATCTCAAAATTTATTAGCATAGGGGTGGTACAGTGGTGTAGTAGTTAGCACTGTCGCCTCACAGCAAGAAAGTCCTGGGTTCGAGCCCAGCAGCTGGCGAGGACCTTTCTGTGTGTAGTTTGCATGTTCTCCCTGTGTCTGCATGGGTTTCCTCTGGGTGCTCCATTTTCCCCCACAGTCCAAAGACATGCAGGTTAGGTTATTTGGTGGGTCTAAATTGACTGTAGGTGTGAATGATTGTTTGTCTCTGTGTCAGCCCTGCGATAACCTGGCGACATGTCCAGGGTGTACCCCACCCCTCACCCATAGTTAGCTGGGATAGGCTCCAGCTTGCCTGCGACCCTGTAGAACAGGTTAAGCGGCAACAGATAATGGATGGATGGATATTAGCATAGAATTCTTGATCAATTCCATTCACTTTGATGGGTGTAGTGAAGCATTCCTTTACAATACACATTGCCACAAAGCTATACTGTCGTGAATTTGGAAATTTTCCACACATGCTCTATTCTCGTCAGACTCTCAGACAAATTCAGATTTCTGCCAAATGAATGAATGAATGCCAAAGTTTGAAGATGTGTACAAAGACCGCATGGTTGTAATCACACGGAGACATTCAAGATGTTCATGAAAAACAATATGGCACCATAATTCTCTCCTTTTGGCATCAGCTATTCATCAGGACAATACAACCCCAATTCCAAAAAAGTTGGGACAAAAGTACAAATTGTAAATAAAAAGGGAATGCAATAATTTATAAATCTCAAACTGATATTGTATTCACAATAGAACATAAACAACGTATCAAATGTCGAAAGTGAGACATTTTGAAATTTCATGCCAAATATTGGCTCATTTGAAATTTCATGACAGCAACACATCTCAAAAAAGTTGGGACAGGGCCAATAAGAGGCTGGAAAAGTTAAAGGTACAAAAAAGGAACAGCTGGAGGACTAAATTGCAACTCATTAGGTCAATTGGCAATAGGTCATTAACATGACTGGGTATAAAAAGAGCATCTTGGAGTGGCAGCGGCTCTCAGAAGTAAAGATGGGAAGAGGATCACCAATCCCCCTAATTCTGCGCCGACAAATAGTGGAGCAATATCAGAAAGGAGTTCAACAGTGTAAAATTGCAAAGAGGTTGAACATATCATCATCTACAGTGCATAATATCAAAAGATTCAGAGAATCTGGAAGAATCTGTGCGTAAGGGTCAAGGCCGGAAAACCATACTGGGTGCCCGTGATCTTCGGGCCCTTAGACGGCACTGCATCACATACAGGCATGCTTCTGTATTGGAAATCACAAAATTGGGCTCAGGAATATTTCCAGAGAACATTATCTGTGAACACAATTCACCGTGCCATCCGCCGTTGCCAGCTAAAAGTCTATAGTTCAAAGAAGAAGCCGTATCTAAACATGATCCAGAAGCGCAGACATCTTCTCTGGGCCAAGGCTCATTTAAAATGGACTGTGGCAAAGTGGAAAACTGTTCTGTGGTCAGACGAATCAAAATTTGAAGTTCTTTATGGAAATCAGGGACGCCGTGTCATTCGCACTAAAGAGGAGAAGGACGACCCAAGTTGTTATCAGCGCTCAGTTCAGAAGCCTGCATCTCTGATGGTATGGGGTTGCATTAGTGCGTGTGGCATGGGCAGCTTACACATCTGGAAAGACACCATCAATGCTGAAAGGTATATCCAGGTTCTAGAGCAACATATGCTCCCATCCAGACGACGTCTCTTTCAGGGAAGACCTTGCATTTTCCAACATGACGATGCCAAACCACATATTGCATCAATTACAGCATCATGGCTGCGTAGAAGAAGGGTCCGGGTACTGAACTGGCCAGCCTGCAGTCCAGATCTTTCACCCATAGAAAACATTTGGTGCATCATAAAACGGAAGATACGACAAAAAAAAAAAGACCTAAGACAGTTGAGCAACTAATATCCTACATTAGACAAGAATGGGTTAACATTCCTATCCCTAAACTTGAGCAACTTGTCTCCTCAGTCCCCAGACGTTTACAGACTGTTGTAAAGAGAAAAGGGGATGTCTCACAGTGGGAAACATGGCCTTGTCCTAACTTTTTTGGAGATGTGTTGTTGTCATGAAATTTAAAATCACCTAATTTTTCTCTTTAAATGATACATTTTCTCAGTTTAAACATCTGATATGTCATCTATGTTATATTCTGAATAAAATATGGAATTTTGAAACTTCCACATCATTGCATTCCGTTTTTATTTACAATTTGTACTTTGTCCCAACTTTTTTGGAATCGGGGTTGTATAAGAGGAATTTATATTTATAAAAATAAAGAAAGAATGGAGAGAATTTACTGTGTGAGAAGTGGTTTTAACATAAATGAGAGAAAGAACTGGACTGTTACTCAGTGGTCCAAAGTCCTCTTTACAGACAAAAGCAATTTTGCATTTCATTTGGAAATCAAGGTCCGAGAGTCTGGAGGAAGAGTGGAGGGACACAGAATCCAAGCAGTTTGAGGTCCAGTGTGAAGTTCCTGCAGTCTGTGATGATTTGGGGTGCCATATCATCTGCTGGTGTTGGTCCATTGTGTTTTATCGAGTCCACTGAGCAATAGTCCAGTTCTTTCTCTCCTTAGCCCAGGTAAGATGCTTCTGACGTTGTCTCCGGTTCATGAGTGGCTTGATATTAGGAATGTGACAGTTGTAGCCCCTTTCCTGAAGACATCTATGTGTGGTGGCTCTTGATGCACTGACACCAGCCTGGTCCACTCCTTGTGAAGCGCTCTCAAGTTCTTGAATCGACTTTTCTGGACAATCCTCTCAAGGCTGCGTTCATCCCTGTTGCTTGTGCACCTTTTCCAGCCAGTCTTTTCAGTAATGACCTTCTGTGGCTCATCCTCCTTGTGGAGGGTGTCGATGATCATCTTTTGGACAACTGTCAAGTCAGCAGTCTTCAACATGATTGTGGTTGCATGTACTGAACTAGACTGAGAGATACACGGGATTTATACTGTTTTACTCAAACTCAAAATGACATTCTAATAATTTGAGATACTGGATTTCTGATGGTGGCACGGTGGTATAGTGGTTAGCGCTGTCGCCTCACAGCAAGAAGGTCCGGGTTCAAGCCCCATGGCCGGCGAGGGCATTTCTGTGTGGAGTTTGCATGTTCTCCGCGTGGGTTTCCTCCGGGTGCTCCGGTTTCCCCCAAAGGCATGCAGGTTAGGCTAACTGGTGACTCTAAATTGACCGTAGGTGTGAATGTGAATGGTTGTCTGTGTCTATGTGTCAGCCCTGTGATGACCTGGCGACTTGTCCAGGGTGTACCCCGCCTTTCGCCCGTAGTCAGCTGGGATAGGCTCCGGCTTGCCTGCGACCCTGTAGAACAGGATAAAGCGGCTAGAGATAATGAGATGAATGGATTTCTGATTTTCATGAGCTATAAGCCATAATCATCAAAATTAAAACAAAAATATTGATGAAAGTTTACCTTTTTGACTCTGCCGTGAAGGGGTTTATTTCGGAATAATGTCCAACTCCCTTTTACATTATCCTGTTTATTCTGTGGCTACTTCATTTAAAAAAAAAAATCAATAATTTGACAAAATATTAGTTTAAAAATAAGTTCGTTTATTTAAAACTGAATTTATTGCCTCCGCTAATGATGTGATCCATAGCAACGGTGTCATACAGAAATAACAAATCAACCAATCAGAATTGAGTATTCACCAGAGCTGTGTATTGACTTTCTATAACAGCAGCTCTGATGCTATTAGCAGGTTTATATTAATGCATTGTTAATGTAAATGTAAAGCTGTAACTTTTCACACATCTTCAGGACCGAGGAGTTTACGCTTTGTGGTGTGAGAGAATGGAGAGAAGGATGGTTTATTGCTGCGACAACACAAGTGTGAACAGGAACTAAGTTGTTTCACAAATTAAATGTACCTACTGTAAACATCATCATGCCATTGTTTAATAAATAATCTATTCGAATCGCTGGTAAATGGCTGTGATGCAAGAGGAATAAAACACTTCAGGATGCACTGATTTAGGAAAAGCTTCAACGTTAGGGTGCTAACAGTGACTCCGCTTCATCACACCACCATGTGGTTGATTATTTTCCTGTAACAGCATAACACACAGGGTTTTAATCCTTTCTGCAATTTTGATGTCCGATATTTCTAAGGGAAGTTGCTGCCTATTAAAAAGCCAGGTATGCCAAATTAAAAAGCCAGAGGTCAAAGGTCAGTCAGAATAAGAGCAGGATTGAAGATCTTGCTGATGAATCCAGCACTGAGTTCGCAGAGTCCTTTTATTTATTTTATTTTCATCGTCCCGTTTGACCTGATTGTGTACTGTTTTTCCTAAATGAAAGTTGAATAAAAGACTCGGAATTTAACAACATTTCAAACAGAACAAGTGTTGACAGGCAAAACAAACCTCGCCCGGCAGCACTTATTTTATACCTACATGTTGATAATGGTAATATTTCTCAATCAGCTGTCAGGTTATAGTCCTATGAAAATCCATGACCTTGAGTTTGACATTTCAAAGTCATTCAAGGTCAACGGTCATGGTGCCAAATGAAAATCCAAATGGCACTTCCGAAAACTTGACAATGGTAAATATCTGTCTATCATCAACTAAGTTACAGCCCTCTGAAAATCCATGACCTTGAGTTTGACCTTTCAAGGTCCCTCAAGGTCAAAGATCACAGTGCCAAATGAAAGGCCATATGGGAGTTCCTATATGCTCATAATAGTAAACATCTGTCTATCGGCAACCGTTTTTGAGTTATCATGGAAAATGTTATTTTGACCGAAAGTTTGACTTTTCCGGTGACATTGACCTTCACCGTCACCCGATTACCCCCAAAATTTGGTGAGGTAATCTATGGACCATTGCCCACCTACCCTGAAAATTTGAAGTCAATTGGTGTAACCACCTAGGTGCTAGATTGTTAACAGGCAGACACACAAACAAGTTCAAAGGTCATGGTGCCAAATGAAAGCCCATATTTGACTTCCTATAATGTTGATAATGATAAGCATCTCTCTAACTGCTCCCGAGCTATAATGGAAAATATGGAAATTTATGCAATGACCTTGACCCCCCTGACATTTGACCCCAACTGCTCAGAAAACTGAGTGAGACCCCATCATGTAGCATAACAACGGAAGCAGAATTGAAAGATGAACATTTTGGAATTGGTTTGAAGTAAATATGATGAATATGAAGGAAGATATCATGAAAAGTGATTTTGAACTTTTTGGTGACCTTGACCCTCAAAATGTTGGAGGTTCTATTTGAGACCAACGCCCATCAACCCTGAAAGTTTCATGAAGATTGATCCAGCCGTTTTCCCCATAATGTTTGTTAACAACAAAGAAAAGAAAGAAACCCCACCGAAAACAATAGCTCGCCCCCTGGTGGAGGTAAAAAGTCCAGATTCAATCTCAGTCCTTCATTGATTTACAACGGCAGTTGAAGATCAATCCCGTGATGTCGTTAGCGTCCATGAGAGAATTCATCCCGGATCATGTTTGCCTCAGCGGAGCCGTGAAACCAAACCCGAAGCTCAAAACAAAAGCTGCAGCTTTGTTCATGTTGTTATAAAAATTTTCTATCGAGTTGCTAAAGTGCTAAAGGTCTGAACCGAGCACCGGAGAGAACGTTTGAGAATAATCGAGAGCGTAGAGTCTCTCAGAGCAAGTTTGTATCTGCTGCCAGGAGTAACCTTTTTATGGTGGAAAATTAACTTTCACTTTTCCTCACAAAGAATCATTAATCTTTCATTCTTCAGCTCGGGATGAAGAACTCCCAGACCAGCTTTACTAATTACAGGAAACGGCTAATTAAATTACAGTGTAGAGTATAATGCTAATCGTCAGACTTTGGCTTTGTTACGTGTCTCATTAGTCACGTAAACATTTCACTTTGAACAGTTTCTCCTTCTCACAATTTAATTGAAGACAGAACCAGAGTGTAAACGACAAGGATTCATTGTTGATAATTACGATCACCAAAAAAACCCCGCTACATTTTAGTCGATTGCCTATTAAAGAGTAGGTTAATTAGTGATCAACGATATAGCACTAATCACTAATTTGCTGAAGTGAAGACACTGGGGATGTTTTAGAAGTAAACCCTCTGGCTGAATGCTTTATTTCGCTAACTTTACACTTCCATGTCATTACACACTCGCTTAAAAAGTTATATCTGTAAAGTGACTCAACCCTCACTGCCATTTCTCAGTGCATTATGGGTAACGCACATGTAGGAATACTAAACACTCTCAAAAAATTGAAGGATTGCGTTTTATACAAGCAAAATGACTTGTCTATTTGCATATTTTGTCTTAATTGAGGTTTTTCACCCACGTGACCAAGTCATGTGAGGCTGCCATTTTGGACATCACGGCTCGAATCAGTTTGAATGCGACAAACGAGAAACAAAAGAAAGGAGCGAGATGCAGAAAACACCTTCACTATCCAGCGACGTAGGGCATTTACAGGGCGAGCAGAGGGAGAGGTCTTTGCAAAAATTGAGGTTAGCAGGCTTAGAGAACGATGTTTACCTGCTTCCACCAGGATTGTTCACTGACGTACGGAAGTGCACGAAGCCCTCGTCTTTACCTGACTTCGGCCCACATGATCTGTATACCTATGTCGTTAAAAACCCATCGCCATACACAGGTATTGATCTGAAAGCGTATAAGAGTTTGGATGCCTACAAATATTTTGTGTCAGGCTGGGTAACATGCCTACAGCAGCGGGTCGTCCCTGGATCTGGTGGTCGCCATCTTATTACAGCTAAGGTTTGTTCACATTTTCATTTACTTTCGGTCCTCAGGATAAACAAAATGTTATTAAATGTCATTGAAATAACTTCTTAGTCTGTTGAGACATGGCCCGTTATAAATTTGCTGTTACCAGGCAATGACCAAGAACTGTATTATTAGGGTCGGTGTCTGTGTTGTAGCAGTGTACTAGCAGCTAGCTGTTAGCACTAGCTAATGTCAACAACATAGTAGCTAGTATGTTACTGTAGCGATGTTTACGTTCAGTCATTTGGATGACTGTTAAAACCTTTCAGTCTCAAGTTTTTCCTTTACTGTATTTACTAGTTTACTGAGCGAGCGCGCTAGCTCCCAGCCTGCCCAAGCGCGCTAGCTGCCAGCCTGCCCGAGCGCGCTAGCTCAGTAAACTAGTAAATACAGTAAAGGAAAAACTTGAGACTGAAAGGTTTTAACAGTCATCCAAATGACTGAACGTAAACGTTGCTACAGTAACATACTAGCTACTATGATGTTGACATTAGCTAGCTTGACCTTCAAAATGGCGGACACCGGGGCGTCACGTGACCCTGTGACGTCAGGTGAAAAACCTCAATAAATATGTAACTTGGTGTTTCTGTCTAAAGTATCTCCTTTTCGATTGCAGTGTTGTATAGTAACGAAGTAAAAATACTTCACTACTGTACTTAAGTACGTACATTTTGGGAGATTTTGTACTTTGAGTTTTCAAATTTGAGAACTTTCACTTTTACTTCACTATTTTTTTTTTAACTTAATTGCATACTTTTACTCCGATACATTTTCAAAGAGCCGTTGAGTTACTCGTTACAAAAAAAGAAAGGAAAAAAAAATGTGTTTTAACCCCACTGACTGCAACAAAGTCAGGACGTGCCTGGGCTTGTTCACCACTTGCGCATGACAACCAATAGGCTACACCTGTTGGCTTCACGCAGTTAGCAGAAAGCTAGCTTCGCAATCAACAGCCCTGATGGAAGAGGAGACGGAGACAGCAGCTACTTCGGCTACAAATGAAGAGGAACCTGATGATGAGCACCCCTGGCCGTATTTGAACACAATGTTCTCTTACGTTGATGTGAAGGATTCGTCCTATCGAATGAAGTGCCTCTTATGCCTTCCAAAAAACGTGGAAATTCTCTCTTATAGAAACTCCCCGTCCAATCTAAAGAAACACATCGAAGTAAGCTCTAGGTTTATGAAATTGTTACAGTATATTCCCATTTCAGCAACCATAGTATGAATATTCTAGACACAATTGTGAAACCTTGAGCATTCCTGTACAAACGAACTTTGTTCTTCGGTTCCACGCGGTTTTGGCATTTGTTGGCTGTAGCAGGCTACCTAGCTACGAGCCTTTTCGGCTCAAGGAAAGGCATAGCTGTAAGTGTAAGGAGGACGAATAGGGAAAATTGGCATACAAGTTCAAAATGGAAAAAAAAACACATTAACACAATTGACCAAAATATTACAAATTCAGATTGCCTTTGCTTGTTTACTTTTACATGTACTTTTAATTACATTACTTGAGTACATTTATTTTTGCTTTACTTGTCATACTTAAGTGCAAGAAATGTCAGATACTTTAAGACTTTAACTCAAGTAACATTTCAGTCAGTGACTAACTTTTACCAAATTCATTTTTTGGAAGGGTACTAATACTTTTACTTGAGTGTGATTTCCCAGTACTTTATACAACACTGTTCAATTGACGGTTCCATAGTCTCCCCCTCCCTCAGGTCAGGAGCCTGGGTGTCATCCTAGACAGCGCTCTATCCTTCCTCTCTCATATCAATAACATTACACGGTCTGCTTCTTTTCACTTACGCAACATAAATCGTCTTCGCCCCTCCCACACCACCTCCATCCTGGTACACAGTCTTGTCACCTCCTGCATTGACTACTGTAATTCTCTCCTTTTTGGTCTCCCTCAAAAATCCCTTCAGAAGCTTCAATTGGTCCAGAATTCAGCTGCCCGTATCACCAATACGCCCTCTTTTCATCACATCACCCCAACGCTACAGACTCTACACTGGCTCCCTATCAAATACAGGATCAATTTCAAAATTCTCCTCCACACATTCAAGGCCATCCATAATCTTGCCCCTCCATATTTGTCCAATCTTCTCCACATTGCTACCCCCTCTCGCTCCCTCCAGTCCTCCTCCTCCATCCTCCTCACTGTCCCCTCTGCCCGCCTCAGTACTATGGGGAGTAGAGCTTTCAGTCGCTCTGCTCCCCAACTCTGGAATTCACTCCCCCCGACATACGTAATATCGACTCTCTACCTCTATTCAAATCCAGACTGAAAACTCACTTGTTTCAGTTAGCATATTCACTGTGACTTTTACCTAGCCTGGGCCCGCCCATCCTAAGTGTGACACAACACGGGGGCCTGTTGCGAGCTTAGTCTGGCAAGGCAAGCTATCTCCAGCTCTTCCAAGCTCCCGAAAAATCGGGAGCCAATCAACTTTGAGCATCTCCAACGGCCCTGGGTAGAGGCGTGTTCAAGGCAGTGACGTAGTAGAACTGCGACTGGAAGCCATAGATTGTTTACAGAATCTATGCCGGAAGCGCTTCATTCACTAGAAACATTACGAACATGGAGCAGCGGCAAGCCTTCGACACAGCGGTAGATGCTGTATTGAAAGCATTCAACGGGAAGTTCTCATTGAAAACGGAGCAAAGAGCAGCCCTGGAGGTATTTATCTTCTTCCTGTTACTCAAGCAGTTTCCGTCGCATCACATACGTCAGAGGAAAGAGTGATGTGATTGGTTTAAGCTTTGTCACAGCCTTTTCTGGCTTTGACCAGTAGCAAACTGAGGCATTTCAGGGAGGCGGGTCAACCATGCCTTTGGGAAACGGTTGGGCTTAATATCTTTGCCAGACCAAATGCTCGCAGAGCTTTGAAGTCACATTAGCCAGACTAACTTTTACCATCTCTAAATTCTCTGTTTACTTTCTCTGTGCTATTATTGTGTCTTGTTTTACTGTTTGTATAGTGTCCTTGAGTGTTTTGAAAGGCGCTTCTAAATAAAATGCATTATTATTATTAAAGTAGAGATAAGATTCTCACCGATTCACACTGCTTAAAAACACACGTGTGCACCGGATACAATTTGGGATGAACTCAGATTTGAGATGCACCTTTGCGTCAGTAAAATCTGATTTATTCTTGTACAATTATTAATAGAGGTCGTCTGTCTTTATTATTCAGAAACATGGCCAGTAATTTTTGACCAGTAATTTTAGATTTGGCTTGATTATATTTAGCTCATGACTAAACTGTTTATCAAGTGCAAGTCTCATACGAATTAAAGGCATGTCCAGGAGAGTCACATGAGCATTTCCAGTGTGAAAACAGCAGACTGTCGTAGTGACTCATTCACTGTGGCTCCAACGGGATTTCAAAATAAAGGTCGCTTCTCAAGTCACATGTACCCCTTTTCCACCAAATCAGTTCCAGGGCTGGTTCGGGGCCGGTGCTGGTTCACAACTCGTTCAACTTGCGAGCCAGCTGAGAACCAGTTTGCTTTTCCATAGCTCGCGGTGCTAAGGGAAGCCACGTCATTACATCGCTGCGTTTGCATAAACTTTGGCGCAAATATCGAAGCAAAAACACGGAAAAAGCAGCAGCAATAATAATAATAAATAACTTCGCATTTGTACAGCTGCTGCTTCTCGTCACTTAAAAATGGCGATCTTTCGCGGTCTTGTTATTGTTGTTGGTCTTAACAACTCCGCCCCCCGCTGACGTAAGTGGTTCTTTCCTCTGGCCCAGCAGAGAGTTGGTGCTAGCCTGGAACCGGTTTTTCTGGCCCCAGAGCCAGTTCTTTGTCAGTGGAAACAGAAAACCCGGTTCCAAACTAAGCACTGGCCCCGAACCAGCCCTGGAACTGCTTTGGTGGAAAAGGGGCATCGGAGGATTATCACAGAGGAGGAACAGCTGCAATACTGAACTGTATAAGATCTCATCTCATTATCTGTAGCCGCTTTATCCTTCTACAGGGTCGCAGGCAAGCTGGAGCCTATCCCAGCTGACTACGGGCGAAAGGCGGGGTACACCCTGGACAAGTCGCCAGGTCATCACAGGGCTGACACATAGACACAGACAACCATTCACACTCACATTCACACCTACGGTCAATTTAGAGTCACCAGTTAACCTAACCTGCATGTCTTTGGACTGTGGGGGAAACCGGAGCACCCGGAGGAAACCCACGCGGACACAGGGAGAACATGCAAAGTCCACACAGAAAGGCCCTCGCCGGCCACGGGGCTCGAACCCGGACCTTCTTGCTGTGAGGTGACAGCGCTAACCATTACACCATATTCATTTGCATCCCATCATATCGTGTCGAATTGTGCTGCATCGCAAAACGGGTGAATTGTATCGTATTGGTAGTCTCTTCATATGTATCTTTAATTTATCAGACCATTGGTAATGCATTGAGCTCTGTATAAAATCTGGAGAGCTTAGAGCCCATTCCCCGCTGTAGAGATGAGTGAAGCCATCTGGCCACCATCTTCCTGCTCACATCACATGTATTTGGTTTATTTTAAAGCATCAATTTACCCCAAGAAAAGTATCTTGTGTTTTTATTCCTTTCATTCCCTCCTCTTATTTTCTCCACTTTACCTCCATTCCTTACATATCTTTATAGCGGTCCGCTTCACTGTTATTGGTTTTTTTTTCCCCTTTTCCAGTTCAGTCTCTGATCTTTTTTTAACAGCTCTTTTACGCAAGCTCAATTATTTTTATGGACATTATTTCAGTTTTTCTCCTATACAGTGTCTTTCATATTTCTTCTTCCTTTCTATTTTTTTCTTTACTTTTTATTCTTATTATACATTGTCAATTGTGCTTAGTCTTAGGTAAATGAAAATAACTCCTGACCACACTAGAACATCTCTATTTTTATTTGCATCCCTCACTGCCATTCCTTCCTAAGGCGATGGTCCTTCTTTCATTTCGGCTCCTGAGGCTAATTTACTCTGTTCATTTTTCTTTTTGAATTTGAGCCATTGAGCTTGAGCTCTCACATTCAACATCAAACACGTCTCGACTTTGGCTTTGATCCCATCTGGGACATTTCCATCGGCAATCTGACACAGTCACAGAGTTCATCCCAGATATCAACATCAGATTTTCAACAAAAACAGACAAGACAAGATGAGACAGATTTTCTGTTTTTTTTTCTCTTTTCCTCTTGCAAATCATCATAAAATGCTATAGGGCAGATTCTACCGTAACTGGATCCATTAACCACTTGCCCACAAAATAAATTTTTCTTGTCCTTTTTTCAGTGAGGTAATATTTTCAAGATTGAAACTATGGTATTTGGTCTTCTAAAACAGCACGCCATTTAAAAATTACACTGAGTATATCAATAAAAGATTTTTAAAGAATAAAAGTTCTATTTCTTTGACATATCTGACAGAAATAACTCCCATTTTAAAAATCCCTTTCATTATCCCTGTTGCTATCGTCAGTGAATTTCTGTCAGATGACCTGACGATAGACTCGGCCATTATGGATCTTTGGTAGTTATCGTGTGGAAGCAGGCTTTATCATTTTTGGGTGTCAACAGATAGAGTTGAAATACAGCCCCGATTCCAAAAAAGTTGGGACAAAGTTCAAATTGAAAATAAAAACGGAATGCAATAATTTACCAAATCTCAAACTGATATTGTATTCACAATAGAACATAGACAACATATCTAATATCGAAAGTGAGACATTTTGAAATTTCATGCCAAATATTGGCTCATATGAAATTTCATGACAGCAACACCTCTCAAAAAAGTTGGGACAGGGGCAATAAGAGGCTGGAAAAGTTAAAGGTACAAAAAAGGAACAGCTGGAGGACCAAATTGCAACTCATTAGGTCAATTGGCAATAGGTCATTAACATGACTGGGTATAAAAAGAGCATCTTGGAGTGGCAGCGGCTCTCAGAAGTAAAGATGGGAAGAGGATCACCAATCCCCCTAATTCTGCACCGACAAATAGTGGAGCAATATCAGAAAGGAGTTCGACAGTGTAAAATTGCAAAGAGTTTGAACATATCATCATCTACAGTGCATAATATCATCAAAAGATTCAGAGAATCTGGAAGAATCTCTGTGCATAAGGGTCAAGGCAGGAAAACCATACTGGGTGCCCGTGATCTTCGGGCCCTTAGACGGCACTGCATCACATACAGGCATGCTTCTGTATTGGAAATCACAAAATGGGCTCAGGAATATTTCCAGAGAACATTATCTGTGAACACAATTCACCGTGCCATCCACTGTTGCCAGCTAAAACTCTATAGTTCAAAGAAGAAGCCGTATCTAAACACGATCCAGAAGCGCAGACGTCTTCTCTGGGCCAAGGCTCATTTAAAATGGACTGTGGCAAAGTGGAAAACTGTTCTGTGGTCAGACGAATCAAAATTTGAAGTTCTTTATGGAAATCAGGGACGCCGTGTCATTCGGACTAAAGAGGAGAAGGATGACCCAAGTTATCATCAGCGCTCAGTTCAGAAGCCTGCATCTCTGATGGTATGGGGTTGCATTAGTGCGTGTGGCATGGGCAGCTTACACATCTGGAAAGACACCATCAATGCTGAAAGGTATATCCAGGTTCTAGAGCAACATGTGCTCCCATCCAGACGACGTCTCTTTCAGGGAAGACCTTGCATTTTCCAACATGACGATGCCAAACCACATACTGCATCAATTACAGCATCATGGCTGTGTAGAAGAAAGGTCCGGGTACTGAACTGGCCAGCCTGCAGTCCAGATCTTTCACCCATAGAAAACACTTGGTGCATCATAAAACAGAAGATATGACAAAAAAAGACCTAAGACAGTTGAGCAACTAGAATCCTACATTAGACAAGAACGGGTTAACATTCCTATCCCTAAACTTGAGCAACTTGTCTCCTCAGTCCCCAGACGTTTACAGACTGTTGTAAAGAGAAAAGGGGATGTCTCACAGTGGGGAAACATGGCCTTGTCCCAACTTTTGAGATTTGTTGTTATGAAATTTAAAATCACCTAATTTCTCTTTAAATGATACATTTTCTCAGTTTAAACATTTGATGTGTCCTCTATGTTCTATTCTGAATAAAATATGGAATTTTGAAACTTCCACATCATTGCATTCCGTTTTTATTTACAATTTGTACTTTGTCCCAACTTTTTTGGAATCGGGGTTGTAGATTAACAGCGAAAATATTTCGTTCACGAGAGAAGCCCACAGTTATTTTTAAAAAATGCTATCGTCAGTCTGTCAGTCTAATGCACCTGACGATAGCAAAATTCAAGCCCTCACCACGCACATGTTGACTGACGCAAAGAGGAAATTCTACTGCGCATGATTGTGACAGCAGACATTTACTTCCGGGCAAGACTGAGTTCTGACAGCTAGATTTCATCAAATCAATCAAGGTAAGATTTTCAGTCAGCTATCCTGATGATAGAAATTTTTGACGATAGAAACACTGAGAATATATTTGTGCATTCATATTTAAATTTTTCTGGAGGAAAACGATCATAAGTTGAGATAAATCAGAGCCACTTGCGACCCTTTCAGCCGACAGGCCATTTCAATATGTTATTTCCCCGCGAAAGTGACACAGTCGTGTCTGTCGTCACTGTTCTGACAATTATTGTTGATATTTCTCGTCTCGTCTCGTCTCGTCTTCTTCCGCTTTATCCGGGACCGGGTCGCGGAGGCAGCAGTCTAAGCAGGGAAGCCCAAACTTCCCTTTCCCCAGACACCTCGGCCAGCTCCTCGGGAAGAACACCGAGGCGTTCCCAGGCCAGCCGAGAGACATAGTCCCTCCAGCGTGTCCTGGGTCTTCCCCGGGGCCTCCTCCCGGGGGGACATGCCTGGAACACCTCCCCAGGGAGGCGTCCAGGAGGCATCCGAAAAAGATGCCCGAGCCACCTCAGCTGATTCCTCTCGATGTGGAACAGCAGCGGCTCTACTCCGAGCTCCTCCCGAGTGACTGTGCTTCTCACCCTATCTCTAAGGGAGCGCCCAGCCACCCTGCGAAGGAAACTCATTTCGGCCGCTTGTATCCGCGATCTTGTCCTTTCGGTCATTACCCAAAGCTCATGACCATAGGTGAGAGTCGGAACGTAGATCGACCGGTAAATTGAGAGCTTCGCCTTTTTGCTCAGCTCCTTCTTCACCACAACGGACCGGTAAAGCGACCGCATCACTGCGGAGGCTGCACCGATCCGCCTGTCGATCTCACGCTCCATCCTTCCCTCACTCGTGAACAAGATCCCGAGATACTTAAACTCCTCCACTTGAGGCAGAACTTCTCCACCAACCTGGAGAGGGCAAGCCACCCTTTTCCGGTCGAGAACCATGGCCTCGGACTTGGAGGTGCTGATTCTCATCCCAGCCGCTTCACACTCGACTGCAAACCGCCCCAGTGCATGCTGAAGGTCCTGGTTTGAAGAAGCCAACAGGACAACATCATCCGCAAAAAGCAGAGATGAAATCCTGTGGTTCCCAAACAGGATTCCTTCTGGCCCCTGGCTGCGCCTAGAAATTCTGTCCATAAAAATTATGAACAGAACCGGTGACAAAGGGCAGCCCTGCCGGAGTCCAACATGCACTGGGAACAGGTCTGACTTACTGCCGGCAATGCGAACCAGACTCCTGCTCCGTTCGTACAGGGACCGGACAGCCCTTAGCAAAGAGCCCCGAACCCCATACTCCCGAAGCACCCCCCACAGAATACTACGGGGGACACGGTCGAATGCCTTCTCCAGATCCACAAAGCACATGTGGACTGGTTGGGCAAACTCCCATGAACCCTCGAGCACCCTATGAAGGGTATAGAGCTGGTCCAGTGTTCCGCGACCAGGACGAAAACCGCATTGTTCCTCCTGGATCCGAGGTTCGACTATCGGTCGAATTCTCCTCTCCAGTACCCTGGAGTAAACCTTCCCTGGGAGGCTGAGAAGTGTGATTCCCCTATAATTGGGGCACACTCTCCGGTCCCCTTTCTTAAAAAGAGGGACCACCACCCCAGTCTGCCACTCCAGAGGCACTGTCCCTGACCGCCACGCGATGTTGCAGAGGCGTGTCAACCAAGACAGCCCCACAACATCCAGAGACTTGAGATACTCAGGGCGGATCTCATCCACCCCCGGTGCCTTGCCACCGAGGAGCTTGCAAACCACCTCAGTGACTTCGGCTTGGGTAATGGACGAGTCCACCTCTGAGTCATCAGCCTCAGTCTCCTCAGTGGAAGACATGACGGTGGGATTGAGGAGATCCTCAAAGTATTCCTTCCACCGCCCGACAATGTCCCCAGTCGAGGTCAACAGCTCCCCACCCGCACTGTAAACAGTGTTGGCAGAGTACTGCTTCCCCCTCCTGAGGCGCCGGACGGTTTGCCAGAATTTCTTCGAGGCCGACCGATAGTCCTTCTCCATGGCCTCCCCGAACTCCTCCCAGTTCCGAGTTTTTGCCTCCGCAACTGCCCAAGCTGCAGCACGCCTGGCCTGCCGATACCCGTCAGCTGCCTCGGGAGTCCTGGAGGTTAACATGGCCCGATAGGACTCCTTCTTCAGCTTGACGGCATCCCTTACTTCCGGTGTCCACCACCGGGTTCGGGGATTGCCGCCACGACAGGCACCGGAGACCTTGCGGCCACAGCTCTGAACAGCTGCGTCCACAATGGAGGTAGAGAACATGGTCCACTCAGACTCAATGTCCCCCGCCTCCCTCGGAAGCTGGGAAAAGCTCTCCCGGAGGTGGGAGTTAAAGACCTCCCCGACAGAGTGCTCGGCCAGACGTTCCCAGCAGACCCTCACCATACGTTTGGGCCTGCCAGGTCTGTCCAGCTTCCTCCTCCGCCAGCGGATCCAACTCACCACCAGGTGGTGATCAGTTGACAGCTCAGCCCCTCTCTTCACCCGAGTGTCCAAGACATAGGGCCGGAGATCAGATGAAACGACTACAAAGTCTATCATTGACCTCCGACCTAAGGTGTCCTGGTGCCACGTGCACTTATGGACACCCCTATGCTCGAACATGGTGTTCGTTATGGACAAACCGTGACTAGCACAGAAGTCCAATAACAAAACACCACTCGGGTTCAGATCGGGGAGGCCGTTCCTCCCAACCACGCCCCTCCAGGTGTCACTGTCATCTCCCACGTGAGCATTGAAGTCCCCCAGTAACACAATGGAGTCCCCAGTTTGAGCACTCCTCAGTACCTCTCCCAGGGACTCCAAGAAGGCCGGATACTCTATACTGCTATTTGGGCCATAGGCACAAACAACAGCAAGAGCCCTCTCCCCAATCCGAAGGCGCAGCGAGGCGACCCTCTCGTTCACTGGGGTAAACTCCAACACATGGCGGCTGAGCTGGGGAGCTATAAGCAAGCCCACACCAGCCCGCCGCCGCTCACCACGGGCGACTCCAGAGAAGTGGAGAGTCCAGCCCCTCTCGAGGAGCTGGGTTCCAGAGCCCAAGCTGTGCGTGGAGGTGAGCCCGACTATCTCTAGCCGGTACCTCTCAACCTCCCGCACAAGCTCAGGCTCTTTCCCCCCCAGCGAAGTGACATTCCATGTCCCAACAGCCAGCCGCTGTGTCCGGGGATCAGGTCGTCGAGGCCCCTGCCTTCGACTGCCACCCAATCCACATTGCACCAGTCCCCTACTGCTACCTCTGTGGGTGGTGAACCCACAGGAGGTCGGGCGCACGTCACCTCTTCGGGCTGAGCCCGGCCGGGCCCCATGGGCAAAGGCCCGGCCACCAAGCGCTCGCATACGAGCCCCAACCCCGGGCCTGGCTCCAGGGTGGGCCCCGGCTGCGTCATCCCGGGCGACGTCATGGTCCTCGGATTTTTCTCCATAGGGGTTTTGGTGAACTGCTCTTAGTCTGGCCTGTCACCTAGGACCTGTCTGCCTTGGGAAACCCTGACAGGGGCATAATGCCCCCGACAACATAGCTCCTAGGATCATTCAAGCACACAAACCCCTCCACCACAATAAGGTGGCAGTTCAAGGAGGGGATTGTTGATAAAAAAAAAAAAAAAAAAAGCTAAAATTTATTTTCAAAATTGAAATATTGTTGATATTTCAATTTTGAAAATAAATTTTAGCTTTTTTATTTCAATATTTTATTTTATTTGGTTCTAATGATGAGGTATGGCGGCACGGTGGTGTAGTGGTTAGCGCTATCGCCTCACAGCAAGAAGGTCCGGGTTCGAGCCCCGTGGCCGGCGAGGGTCTTTCTGTGTGGAGTTTGCATGTTCTCCCCATGTCCGCGTGGGTTTCCTCCGGGTGCTCCGGTTTCCCCCACAGTCCAAAGACATGCAGGTTAGGTTAACTGGTGACTCTAAATTGACCGTAGGTGTGAATGTGAGTGTGAATGGTTGTCTGTGTCTATGTGTCAGCCCTGTGATGACCTGGTGACTTGTCCAGGGTGTACCCCGCCTTTCGCCCGTAGTCAGCTGGGATAGGCTCCAGCTTGCCTGCGACCCTGTAGAACAGGATAAAGCGGCTAGAGATAATGAGATGAGATGAGGTATTTAATATTATTACTAAATTTGCCAGATTAATAATGTAAGAAACAGTTTTGTTGCTATTGTCATCTAGAGTGTCTGTCAGAATATGATGGTAGACGTTAGTTTGTCTGTCAGATTTTGATGATAGAAACCGATGTGTTTCTATTGGCATTTAGCATGTCGGTCATGCCAGGCTTTTATTAATTAGTTACCAGGACTACTGTCCTAAAATTTACTGTGAATGTCCAAGACCCCAAATGCTACTAGAAAAACTTAATAGAATGATCAAAATAATCAATTCAGCAATGTAAGGAGATGGGACTTAACTGGCCTCTTATGGTAGAATCTGCCATAGGGCTCCACGCAAACAGCGTTGTGCATACGTGTAAAAACGATCACACATGATCAATACTCACAGGTGAAATGCCTGTCTTGATTTGATGGTTTGTACACTTCACTACTGCACATGCAGGCATTCTTCTTGTTTTCTCACTAATGACATGAATAACTTGCCCAGTTTTGTATCACTAGCCTAAATGACCTTTTCACTCCGTGCTGAGTGGTAAGATGGCAGCCAGATGGCTTCACTCTAAATGAACCTATGAGCGTTCCAGATTTTATATAGAGCTCAGTGATTGAGCCGCAGTGATGGAGATGCTCGTCCCTCATCTAAAAGGTGTCAAATAAAGGGAGGAGTCGATGCAAACTGGATGACTTTTGTACCCGGATTATGATTTTAATCTTTCGTTCGAATGGCAGAAACAAGCATCTGAAGAGAACCAGGATTTTACAGAATCTGTTCTTAATTTGTGAATCTTGTTTCAGCCACAAAGAACAATTTTGTTGTTAAAAAATATGCTTTAAAAAAAAATAAATGAAGAAAAATTACATGGCAATTATTTTTACAATTCGGGGCGGCACGGTGGTGTAGTGGTTAGCACTGTCGCCTCACAGCAAGAAGGTCCGGGTTCGAGCCCCGTGGCCGGCGAGGGCCTTTCTGTGTGGAGTTTGCATGTTCTCCCTGTGGGTTTCCTCCGGGTGCTCCGGTTTCCCCCACAGTCCAAAGACATGCAGGTTAGGTTAACTGGTGACTAAATTGACCGTAGGTGTGAATGTGAATGGTTGTCTGTGTCTATGTGTCGGCCCTGTGATGACCTGGCGACTTGTCCAGGGTGTACCCCGCCTTTCGCCCGGAGTCAGCTGGGATAGGCTCCAGCTTGCCTGTGACCCTGTAGAAGGATAAAGCGGCTAGAGATAATGAGATGAGATTTTTTACAATTCTCTCTTCTTGCCATTTTTTAAAACCAACATCATTCAGAAATGCATGTGAATTCTTTCCCATAGGGCAACCAATGTAACCTATGGGACTATCAACTTCACAATCTAAAACTTCAAAATAAAAAAAATAAAAACTAACCTATTTACAGTAAAATCATGAAGAAAGAAATCTAAATATTGCATTTCAAAAAGAAAAATAATATCTCTGAATCCCTATGTACTATGAGTTTGTTTATCTCAACACCATCCTACTAACTTGATAAATGACAAAGTCCTAGCAGTGTTCATTGTGCTTGATGGGACTAGACCTGTCTGAAGGCAGTTCCTATGATACCAATTCGTCCTTGATGGCGTTGGACAAGCCGTGCAGGAATGCATCAATCTGGGTGCTCTGGTTCCAACCGCATGAAGCCACCAACGTCCGGAACTCGATGGCATAATCCGAGGTAGACCGGGACCCCTGCCGCAGCTCCATAAGCTCTCTGGCCGCTTCCTGGCCAGAAAGAGAGCAGTCAAAAGTTCGCCTCATCTCCTTGGAGAAATCCTTGAAACTGGAACAAAAGGGTGCATTGGCATCCCAGACCGCTGTTCCCCACTCTCTGGCCTTGCTGGTGAGGAGCGTTATTGTATATGCTACCCGGGAAGGCCAGAGGTTGCAGCTCTAGGATCAATGAATATTGAGACAAAAACAATCTGCAAGTACCTGGTTCTCCATTGTTGGGCTGAGGCGCTGGAAGTCTTGGTTTGTGGAGAAAGGTGGTGGCAGGAGCTGAAGTAGGAGATGGCTGAGCAGGGGTAGGCACGGCTTGACAGTGCTGCATCTGCGTGGTGAGAAGGTTGAGTGAGTTGGACAGGGTGGCGAGGTTCTGGGCAATTTGTTGTAGGTCTTATTGGTGGGTCCCGAGGAGAGTTCCTTGCTGCTGGATAGCCATTCTCAGATGGGCGAGTTCCGGTGGATCCATGACGGCCAGAACATACTGTTAGGATTGATGGAGGTATGATGAAGTTAGGATCCAAGAGCAGAACAGACAGTAATCCAATAAATATGATTTAATTCAGGGAAGAAAGGGCATGGCAAAAAGGTAAACAAACAGGACAAAAAACAAATTGCAAAAATAGTCCAGACAAAATGAGAAACAACTTGACAAAAACATGAGACAGACAAAGACAAAAACACTAATGCAAAAAACCATGAACAAGAAAAGACCTTTAGTGCAAGAAACCATGAACAAAAAAAGTCACAAGAGCGAGACCATGAGAAGCAAGAGAGGCACAGAAACAGCTAGAGACACAAACAAGATGTTCTGGCAAAGTCAGAGTCTGAGAACGGCCTTTAAATAAGCAGCAGTAAAGACCAGGAAGTGAGTTCAGGAGAGAAGGAATTCCTGACCCGGATTGGCGGTGGCGTGAGAGATCCGTAATCTCCGGAGTGGATGTCCAGGGTGGAGCATGACGTTTACTAGAAATCATCAAAAATGAAAATCTAAATATTGCACCTCAAAAAGAAAAGTATGTCTCATCTCTCATCTCATTATCTGTAGCCGCTTTATCCTGTTCTACAAGGTCGCAGGCAAGCTGGAGCCTATCCCAGCTGATTACAGGCGAAAGGCGGGGTACACCCTGGACAAGTCGCCAGGTCATCACAGGGCTGACACATAGACACAGACAACCATTCACACTCACATTCACACCTACGCTCAATTTAGAGTCACCAGTTAACCTAACCTGCATGTCTTTGGACTGTGGGGGAAACCGGAGCACCCGGAGGAAACCCACGCGGACATGGGGAGAACATGCAAACTCCACACAGAAAGGCCCTCGCCGGCCACGGGGCTCGAACCCGGACCTTCTTGCTGTGAGGCGACAGCGCTAACCACTACACCACCGTGCCGCCCCAGTATAATCTTATTGATTAGATAATGACAGGAGCTTAAAAATCCTAGTGATGTTCAATGTGCTTGGTATTATAGCCTTCTGCATATTCCTTAGAACAACCTTTGTCTTCGCTCCCAGTAACTTTCGTACAGAGTCCTCCGTGTCCTTTAACCAGCCTCCTAACACGTCCATTATGATGCTGTACTATTGGACATCATATCCTGGATACCTTTCCTTTAACTCCCATCACAGCAGTCCATAGCTATTATTATTATTATTATTATTAAATGTGAAATAATGAACAAATATGATCCTATCCTGGGCCAAATATACCTTGAGATTTAGCTTGTATTTTTTATTAAAGCTGCAGTGTGTGATTTGTATTAGAGAGGGATTGTATTAAATCTGCAGTGTGTAAAGTTTATTAACCCTTTGGGGTTGAGAGCTTCTTTGGCGAAGCTTGTCAGGTTTAGAATGAGTAGGTCATGTCTTCAGATAAATATCTTCACGAGTTTTTTTAATCATACAAGTATGATTAACATATTGACAAACTTTATACTTTACACTTTCCTATGTGCCCACTGCCAAATGATATTATAGTTTTTAAATTACCTAAATTAGAAGAAACATAACACTTGTCACCTTCCTCAGTCACCCTGGAGTCGGAGTGCTGAGAGCACAATTACGCATTCATAAAAGACTGTTCCCATGGTAACGGCATGATCATCACTTTCACTCTTTCAGTGTCGATTGGTTTCTCTTTCCTGGTGGGAACGCCCACCGTAAACAGGATAAAATCTGTCAGACATAGTTTAGGTTATTTATTATTATTTATTATTATTTTATGCACTTCGGATGATTCAGAACAGTGATTCAGGTCATGATTCAGGATAGCAGCTTGGCTCAATCTTGAGAACTGCGACACTGATGATGAACAGTACCTTTTTTATTTTATTTTATTATTTTTTTATTTATTTTTACTTCAACGCGATCCAGCCTGATGAGCAGATGGGTTGATATGTGTGCGCTGTAGTTCTGTGACTGAGCAATTTTTCCAGAGTTAAAACTAGTTCATCAAAAATAGTTAATTTTGTTCTATTTTGAGTTTAGAGAGTAAAATTTGGACTTGGACTGGGAGCAACATTGCAGAGTAATTGTGTAACAGAGTAACAGAGTTGGTTGCGGCTCTGAACTGAGTAAAATAGTACAAGAATTAATTTCAAGACACACTGAATAGAGTCAAATACCAAAATAAAGTCAAATACCAGGTAAATGAAGCTGTTATATAAAGCAGTTTTAGAACTGTTGGAATGTGTGAAAAGAAGATGATCTTACCCATTGGGACTTGACCTGATGGGATTACAAGTTAATCTGATGGGATTAAGAGTTGGCATTGGGAGGGGTTTTCACTCTTCTCATTGAATGGAATGGAATTTTTTTACTCTTATTGAATACTCCTCCCACTGCCAACCCTTTATCCCAAAACAATAGGACATTTTTTTTTTTTTGATGGCCAGTTAATTGTCCAAACCAATGGAGCAGATTAACATTTGTGTGCTTGATCCATTCCTCAGCCTGAACAGAATCACCTCAAGTGACTAAAACAGTTTGTCACAATGGGTAAAGTCATGTTTTTTTTCACACATTCCAACACAGTTCTCAAACTGCTTTTTACAACATCTTCATTTATCGGTTATTTTTTAAAAAGCACAATCATGACATACAGAGATACAGAGATATTATTGTAGCTGAACTTGCGCTGAATACATAAGTCATATGACTTTGCTTAGATTTGTTGAAATTGACAACAAAATCGGAGCATACCAAAATCATTAGAGTGCCAGAAAATACCCTCAGACCCCAGAGGGTTAATTTTTATTATTATTATTATTATTATTGGGCGGCACGGTGGTGTAGTGGTTAGCGCTGTCGCCTCACAGCAAGAAGGTCCAGGTTCGAGCCCCGTGGCCGGCGAGGGCTTTTCTGTGTGGAGTTTGCATGTTCTCCCCGTGTCCGCGTGGGTTTCCTCCGGGTGCTCCGGTTTCCCCCACAGTCCAAAGACATGCAGGTTAGGTTAACTGGTGACTCTAAATTGAGCGTAGGTGTGAATGTGAGTGTGAATGGTTGTCTGTGTCTATGTGTCAGCCCTGTGATGACCTGGCGACTTGTCCAGGGTGTACCCCGCCTTTCGCCCGTAGTCAGCTGGGATAGGCTCCAGCTCGCCTGCGACCCTGTAGAACAGGATAAAGCGGCTACAGATAATGAGATGAGATTATTATTATTATTATTATTATTATATACTAATTGTTTTCATTAATTTTATTTAATTTTAATACTTTAAAATAATCAAATAATTATAATGTAATAGTATAAATTTATTAACATTTCATTGTTATGCTTTATTTTTAATTAATAATGTTTAATGTATTTTTTAAAATTAACTATCGTGCTATTTTTCTCAGGGAAATGTTTCTATAGTGTTTGCGAAACCGTGTTCTCATCAGTCTGTCTGGAAAACCAACCACGAGGCCATGCTGTTGTTTTAACAGGAAGGTTACAGCATGTATTACACTTCCTTTACAATTTACTTCACTAAACTCATCACAGGGGAGCACGGTGGTGTAGTGGTTAGCACTGTCGCCTCACAGAAAGAAGGTTCTGGGTTTGAACCTCACGGCTGACGAGGGCTTTTCTGTGTGTTTCCTCCAAAGACATGCAGTTTAGGTTTATTTGACATGGACAATGCACATTAATAAACTGTAAATGTGCCAGAATTAGCCAAAATGGCTATTTTCCATCTGATGTCCATGGACCGATGTTAAATGGTCAGATAGACCTTTTTTTTTTTTCTAAATACACATCATTGTAAAAGGTAAAAGGACACATAACACATATAAAACATGCAATAAGAATATGATCAGAATAAATTGAGGGAAAAAAACAGATTAACTGGCTGCTCTAAATTGCCCCAGGTGTGAATGTGTGTGAAGGGTCGAGCCGTCAGAGCAGCCATGTTACTGCAGTAGTAAGTCTGATGGATGGATGGATGGATGGATGGATAGATAGATAGATAGATAGATAGATAGATAGATAGATAGATAGATAGATAGATAGATAGATAGATAGATAGATGCATAGATAGATAGATAGATAGATAGATAGATAGATAGATAGATAGATGCATAGATAGATAGATAGATAGATAGATAGATAGATAGATAGATAGATAGATAGATAGATGATGGATGGCTACTGTAGCTAGCTAGATGGATGATAATAATAATAATAAAAATTCAATTTATATAGCGCCTTTCACAAACCCAAGGATGCTTTACACAGGAGTTAGCAAAAAAATGGATAGATGGGGGGATGGATGGATGAATGGATAGAGGGATGAATAGATAGATAGATGGATGACTGGATGGATAGACGGATGGATGGATGGATGGATGGATGGATGGATAGGTAGATGATAGATGGCTACTGTAGCTAGCTAGATGGATGATAATAATAATAATAAAAAATTCAATTTATATAGCGCCTTTCACAAACCCAAGGACACTTTACACAGGAGTTACCAAAAAAATGGATAGATGGGGGATGGATGGATGGATGGAAGGATGAATAGATAGATAGATGGATGGATAGATAGATAGATAGATAGATAGATAGATAGATAGATAGATAGATAGATAGATAGATAGATAGATAGATAGATATAGTGGGGCAAAAAAGTATTTAGTCAGTCACCAATTGTGCAAGTTCTCCCACTTAAAAAGATGAGAGAGGCCTGCAATTTCCATCATAGGTACACTTCAACTATGAAAGACAGAATGAGAAAAAAAATCCAGAAAATCACATTGTCTGATTTTTAAAGAATTTATTTGCAAATTATGGTGGAAAATAAGTATTTGGTCAATAACAAAAATTCATCTCAATACTTTGTTATATACCCTTTGTTGGCAATGACAGAGGTCAAACGTTTTCTGTAAGTCTTCACAAGGTTTTCACACACTGTTGCTGGTATTTTGGCCCATTCCTCCATGCAGATCTCCTCTAGAGCAGTGATGTTTTGGGGCTGTCGCTGGGCAACACGGACTTTCAACTCCCTCCAAAGATTTTCTATGGGGTTGAGATCTGGAGACTGGCTAGGCCACTCCAGGACCTTGAAATGCTTCTTACGAAGCCACTCCTTCGTTGCCCGGGTGGAGTGTTTGGGATCATTGTCATGCTGAAAGACCCAGCCACGTTTCATCTTCAATGCCCTTGCTGATGGAAGGAGGTTTTCACTCAAAATCTCACGATACATGGCCCCATTCATTCTTTCCTTTACACGGATCAGTCGTCCTGGTCCCTTTGCAGAAAAACAGCCCCAAAGCATGATGTTTCCACCCCCATGCTTCACAGTAGGTATGGTGTTCTTTGGATGCAACTCAGCATTCTTTCTCCTCCAAACACAACAAGTTGAGTTTTTACCAAAAAGTTCTATTTTGGTTTCATCTGACCATATGACATTCTCCCAATCCTCTTCTGTATCATCCAAATGTTCTCAAGCAAACTTCAGATGGGCCTGGACATGTACTGGCTTAAGCAGGGGGACACGTCTGGCACTGCAGGATTTGAGTCCCTGGCGGTGTAGTGTGTTACTGATGGTAGCCTTTGTTACTTTGGTCCCAGCTCTCTGCAGGTCATTCACTAGGTCCCCCCGTGTGGTTCTGGGATTTTTGCTCACCGTTCTTGTGATCATTTTGACCCCACGGGGTGAGATCTTGCGTGGAGCCCCAGATCGAGGGAGATTATCAGTGGTCTTGTATGTCTTCCATTTTCTAATAATTGCTCCCACAGTTGATTTCTTCACACCAAGCTGCTTACCTATTGCAGATTCAGTCTTCCCAGCCTGGTGCAGGTCTACAATTTTGTTTCTGGTGTCCTTTGACAGCTCTTTGGTCTTGGCCATAGTGGAGTTTGGAGTGTGACTGTTTGAGGTTGTGGACAGGTGTCTTTTATACTGATAACGAGTTCAAACAGGTGTCATTAATACAGGTAACGAGTGGAGGACAGAGGAGCCTCTTAAAGAAGAAGTTACAGGTCTGTGAGAGCCAGAAATCTTGCTTGTTGTAGGTGACCAAATACTTATTTTACAGAGGAATTTACCAATTAATTCATTAAAAATCCTACAATGTGATTTCCTGGATTCTTTTCCCCCATTCTGTCTCTCATAGTTGAAGTGTACCTATGATGAAAATTACAGGTCTTTCTCATCTTTTTAAGTGGGAGAACTTGCCCAATTGGTGGCTGACTAAATACTTTTTTGCCCCACTGTAGATAGATAGGTAAACTCACCAAGTAAAACCATTTATGACCGACAGAATAACATTAATGTCTTTAACACATTTATTCTTTGTAAATCATCAAACCAGCCATGAACAGGGTGTATACGTCTTTACTCGTAAAAATAAATGTTTTGTTTTGTTTTTTTAGATTTGTTTTAAATTCTGTAGTGTTGTTTCTAGTCTGGCGGAAATGGCCAGCTCGGTCACCAAGGGAAACTTCACACACAAGATGAGACGAGAGGGAAATAAACAGAAGGTCCACCATCACTCACCTCTGCTCCAGAAATGCCCGGTCCTCCGGCTGTCCTCGTCTCCTGTGACTAATCTTCACTCTCACACACACACACACACACACACACACACACACACACACACACACACACACACACTTCTCCATCCCTTCCTCACTCTCATCCTGATCTGTACCACACACACTTTCTCTGGAGAAAAATATCAAGTTGCTTTTTTAATGTATTTATTTATTTTTTCTCAGCTCATGATTCAATATTTTATTTCCAAAAGTGAAAGTTATATCTGTGAGGATTCTTGAGATGCATGATGGGTAAATATGGCCCCGCCCCCACCCCATGAATCCATTTCTCCTCTTTGGATCCAGTTCTGGGTATTTTTTACTTCATATAAGCTCTAAACTGCCTCTAAAACAGCACCATAGTTACAGTTATAGTTATAGTGTAGTCTAGTTTTTGTCCTGTTCGTGTTACAATAGTTTAGTGCCTTTTATAGATGACTTGCAACCACGTGATCAAAATGTACTACGTCATGCACGTCCGCCATGATGGTGGATATGCAAAGCAACTCGGATGGCAGCTGCTGAAAGCGTGTCTATAAATAATGCTGAATTTTCTCAGTATTACCATGATTTGAATGATTGAGCAAAGATTCGATACAAAGAGAAGATAGGTATGTGTGGGTTTTGACCCATATTATTTTAAAAAGTCAGACTTTTCTGAAGATAAGACGCTTCTACCGACCATCAAGTACGAATACAGGTCATTTCATCCAAAGCCTTTTTATCTAATAGTTAAAACATTTCATCCAATGCCTTTTTGTCCAACAGTTAAGACATTTCGCCCAAAGCCTTTTTCATATGCACTATCAATTATTTAATATTTGAGGTACAGTGGGGCAAAAAAGTATTTAGTCAGCCACCAATTGTGCAAGTTCTCCCACTTAAAAAGATGAGAGAGGCCTGTAATTTTCATCATAGGTACACTTCAACTATGAGAGACAGAATGGGGGGAAAGAATCCAGGAAATCACATTGTAGGATTTTTAATGAATTAATTGGTAAATTCCTCGGTAAAATAAGTATTTGGTCACCTACAAACAAGCAAGATTTCTGGCTCTCACAGACCTGTAACTTCTTCTTTAAGAGGCTCCTCTGTCCCCCACTCTTTACCTGTATTAATGGCACCTGTTTGAACTCGTTATCAGTATAAAAGACACCTGTCCACAACCTCAAACAGTCACACTCCAAACTCCACTATGGCCAAGACCAAAGAGCTGTCAAAGGATACCAGAAACAAAATTGTAGACCTGCACCAGGCTGGGAAGACTGAATCTGCAATAGGTAAGCAGCTTGGTGTGAAGAAATCAACTGTGGGAGCAATTATTAGAAAATGGAAGACATACAAGACCACTGATAATCTCCCTCGATCTGGGGCTCCACGCAAGATCTCACCCCGTGGGGTCAAAATGATCACAAGAACGGTGAGCAAAAATCCCAGAACCACACGGGGGGACCTAGTGAATGACCTGCAGAGAGCTGGGACCAAAGTAACAAAGGCTACCATCAGTAACACACTACGCTGCCAGGGACTCAAATCCTGCAGTGCCAGACGTGTCCCCCTGCTTAAGCCAGTACATGTCCAGGCCCATCTGAAGTTTGCTAGAGAGCATTTGGATGATCCAGAAGAGGATTGGGAGAATGTCATATGGTCAGATGAAACCAAAATAGAACTTTTTGGTAAAAACTCAACTTGTCGTGTTTGGAGGAGAAAGAATGCTGAGTTGCATCCAAAGAACACCATACCTACTGTGAAGCATGGGGGTGGAAACATCATGCTTTGGGGCTGTTTTTCTGCAAAGGGACCAGGACGACTGATCCGTGTAAAGGAAAGAATGAATGGGGCCATGTATCGTGAGATTTTGAGTGAAAACCTCCTTCCATCAGCAAGGGCATTGAAGATGAAATGTGGCTGGGTCTTTCAGCATGACAATGATCCCAAACACACCGCCCGGGCAATGAAGGAGTGGCTTCGTAAGAAGCATTTCAAGGTCCTGGAGTGGCCTAGCCAGTCTCCAGATCTCAACCCCATAGAAAATCTTTGGAGGGAGTTGAAAGTCCGTGTTGCCCAGCGACAGCCCCAAAACATCACTGCTCTAGAGGAGATCTGCATGGAGGAATGGGCCAAAATACCAGCAACAGTGTGTGAAAACCTTGTGAAGACTTACAGAAAACGTTTGACCTCTGTCATTGCCAACAAAGGGTATATAACAAAGTATTGAGATGAACTTTTGTTATTGACCAAATACTTATTTTCCACCATAATTTGCAAATACATTCTTTAAAAATCAGACAATGTGATTTTCTGGATTTTTTTTTTCTCATTCTGTCTCTCATAGTTGAAGTGTACCTATGATGAAAATTACAGGCCTCTCTCATCTTTTTAAGTGGGAGAACTTGCCCAATGGTCGACTGACTAAATACTTTTTTGCCCCACTGTATTTTGTTCGAAAAAAAGAGGAATTCTCAGTGGAATTTGACTGAAGCAAAACATATTTTTGTAAAGCAAATGAGTGCCATAGTACGTGCGTTTGACACTAAAGAGCGTATTAAGGGGCATAACCACGTCGGCCAGTGCCACTTGCTGACCCTGGGTTGAGTTTAACTCCCTTCTCATTGCAGGCTGCATGCTTGCATGTCTATATTTCCAGCTGGATCATATTAAATCTTTAGTCAAGGAGCAGCGCTCTCGCAGAGGCTTCGTTCGCGAATCCTGGGCCAAGGCACGGTCTTACGGGCCTGAAACTATGCTCTTTCAAAGGAGGAGGCTTAGATGGAGGTGCCTGTAAAATTTCCCTTCACTGTGAGCTCCGTTGGCAGAGTTATTCATTTTTAAACCCGGCTGGATCATGCTAAATCTTTAGGTGTGGAGCAGCGCTCTCACAGGGGTTTGTTTGCGAACAATAGGAATACCTGAAATATAAATAATCGATAGCGCATCTGAAAAAGGCTTTGGACAAAATGTCTTAACTTTTGGACGAAATGGGATTGAACAAAGTATCCCGATCCCCTCGTCTCCTCTCCGTACTAAGTCTCAGAGTTTCCTCGCCCTCTTTCCAAATCACGGACGGAATTCTAAAAAAATCGGAACGTGCCACGGTCACAAGTATTGTTGGGACCACAACCATCTACAGCACAAAGATATGGCAGAGCTAAAAGGTTTTTCTTTGTGGAAAAACAAAGAGAGTCTCGTAGCGTGACTATGTTTTGTATGGAATGTCGCTTGACAGCCGCGTTTGTATCTCCACCAACATGGCCGACATCCGGGTTTCTATTTTGCTTTGACGTCACTTGCAAGTTAAGGATTGCTTCATGTGCAGTTCATTAAGTCTGAGCGTAAGTGAAGATTTAAAGTCGATCACAAACCATGCAGTGAGTTCTTGATTTAAAACCAGAGATGTGTGAAAGTTAGTGCACCCCAGCTGTTAGCTCTGAAAATTTAATATTTCAATGTAAATGGGAAAAAAAATCCACGCAAATCAGGTTCCTTGAAAATCTATAAGGCTGAGTCAAATAAAAATGTTTATTATTTTTATTTGTGAAGTTTATTGCAAGGATGTGTCACAAACCACATCATCTCATCTCATTATCTCTAGCCGCTTTATCCTGTTCTACAGGGTCGCAGGCAAGCTGGAGCCTATCCCAGCTGACTACGGGCGAGAGGCGGGGTACACCCTGGACAAGTCGCCAGGTCATCACAGGGCTGACACATAGACACAGACAACCATTCACACTCACATTCACACCTACGCTCAATTTAGAGTCACCAGTTAACCTAACCTGCATGTCTTTGGACTGTGGGGGAAACCGGAGCACCCGGAGGAAACCCACGCGGACACAGGGAAAACATGCAAACTCTGTACAGAAAGGCCCTCGCCGGCCACGGGGCTCGAACCCGGACCTTCTTGCTGTGAGGCGACAGCACTAACCACTACACCACCGTGCCGCCCGAACCGTATCATACACTGCAAAAATGATTTCTTGTTAAGAGAAAATATCTTTAATAATACGGGTGAATTTATCTAATATTTATCAGAAGATTATTAGAACAAATATAAAATTATTTATCTTACTTTTAGAAATGTTTACTCATTTCAAGCTTTATATATTTATATATTTTTTATTCTATTGGCAGATAATTTAACTTCTTTTGAGAATTAAATGCTTAAAATGAGCAAAATGATCTGCCAGTAGGAATAAACTTTATATTTGAGTTCTAAAAATCTTCTAATAAGAAATATTAGATAAATTCACCCGTATTAAAGATATTTTCTCTTAACAATAAATCTTTTTTTTTTTGCAGTCTGTTTCTACACAATCCTCCAGAGAAGCAAATCCATGTTTTCATCTCTTATTTATGTCGCACTTTTAAGGTTTTTATTTGACCTGATTTTTCCTCGAATTGAATTCAGTCACTTTGTCTTCTCTTCCTATAAATGTGCCGTGTGTTCAGTTTATCATGCTTCCTTTCATTCTTGAAAGGAATGAAATTGTAAAAGAGCTATTGTACACTGCAAAAAATAAAAATCTTAGGAAGTTTATTTGTCTATTTTCAAGTCAAAACATCTCGCCACCCTTATTATAAGACATAATTGCCCAACAAGCAAAACCTCATTTAGCTAGAAAGGCTAGTTTTTAGACAGTCCATCTTGAAAATCTTGTATAGACAAAATGTCTTGAAAAAGTCTTATTTGGAGCACCTTTGAAAATAAAACAAGGTTTTTTTTAAAACAAGTAAGTACATTTTGGACATTTGTCAAATGCGGTTCATCTTGTTTCAAGAAAAACAAAAGCAAAGTATGCTTGTTTTGGGAATAAATGAACTTTACTGAAATCTTTGAATCTTGCCCCCAAAATGCACTGTTGCTTTGGCGTTGTGTAAGCACTGTAAGTCAAAATGCGTAGACTTTTTTTTATTATTATTATTAATTTTTTGGTGCCTGAGGTCCTGGGGAAGTGGAATCTTAAGAGATGTTTTAATGTTTGAATGTTGAAATGGGAAAAAAAAAACTTGTTGCAATGCTACACGTGTCGTCAACTTGATTCAAGATCGTCTCTGGTCTCATATCTAGAGTATTTTACTAATTACAGGCAGGGCTTTGAACCAGAATTTTTTTCCTATTGGTTCGTTCTGAACAGAAACGGAATTTTAACGTTTCCGGTTTTGGGTTCCACCATTAAATAGACGTTCCCGAACCGGTTAGAACAAAAAAAATTAATTCCCGGAACGGTTAATTACGTTCCCTGTCAGCTGTTTAACAAATGGCTATAAAATTATGTCTCTGTCTCATCCAGCTTAAGCCAAATGTAGGCTAATTCTATTACAACCTTCATTAAATAAGACAAGAAATAATTCAAAACAATTATTATTTCAAATGTTGGCGATTTGGATTCTCAGTATGTCTTCCCATCTACACAAACAGAAAAAGTGCCAAAAATGAAAGAGAATTCGTTTAGTGTGTTACCAAAGGCGAGTCAGGCCCTATAGAGGGCTACCGCATGACGTCACCGCGCCGCGAGATTTTGTTAGGCGCCATATTGGAAGACCAAGTACACATCTATGCAAGTACATACATACATAAAACAAACTACACCTGAAATGTAGCCAGGGCCGGTTCTGCCCTAATCTGGACCCGGGTGCAACATCGCGCAACCATCACATAACTATAACTATAAACATTTTATATCAACTATTTTAACTAAATGGGCTATAATAAATAAGCCTGCAGGCAGCCACGGCGGGCTGCCTCAGAAAAGTAACCATTTGTCCTACCTTAAAACTTGTTTTGCATTTTCTGCCTCCTTTTTAGTATTTTCGACCCTCCGTTTATTTTCTTTCCTTTTCTGAAAACCTGATTTGTGTCCAGACATTTTGTTCTGCTACCAACGAACTAACTCGTCAGGTCTCGTCTCTCGAGCCCGCGATGATTCCCGTGGGAAGGGCAACAACTGATACATTTTTACAAACAGCCAATAGGGAGGTTGCAACGTTCAGGCTCTTCTTTGCTCAGACACTCAGTAATTCACTTATTATCACATGGAGACGTGATAGTAGTCCACCCTCCCGCTCTCTCCATTCAGTCAGCGAACGTCACACAGGAAGTGAACCCCAGCGGGTCATAGAAACTTGCGCAGGAGAAGAATGACTTTTTTATTTGTAGGCTACGGAAACTTTGAGGAACGAAATAAAAACCGGTATTAACCGGTTACCATTATTTTTAATAAGCGTTTCTGTTCCGGAACATAAAAAATAATAAAGTTTCTGGTTTCATTTCTGTTCCATGTGAAATAGAAAAAGTTCCCGGTTTTCGTTTTCGTTCCTTGAACCGGTTCAAAGCCCTGATTACGGGTCACAAAAGGAGAATCTTTTAAGCTAGCAATACTTAGTTGTAGAATTTAACAATCCTAATATTAGTATAATTATCTTAAATTCAGTTTTTACTGCTAAGACTTTGTCATGAATTGAAGTGAAATACCCTTAAAATGAAATAAATAAATAAAAATGACTTGAATGGCTAAATGTAAGAAGTACGATCTTGTTATAAGAACTATTTTGATTATTTTGAGTTAATCAGATCTCGCATAATAAGTTCCCCAATCTTATTTTGGAATTATTTCATCTAAAAACAGGTTAAAGTTTTCATCTTACTTTCAGAAATCTTACCAAGTCAAATTTGACGAGTTCCATTGGCAGATTTTTTTCACCTGATTCAAGCAAATATGCTTTGTTTTAATCTTTTATTTCTTATCTTTGAAAGGCCATTTTTTGCAGTGTAATTGCTCATTTAGTCAGCTTGCTGTTTGGATTTCTCTGTTCAGGACGTGTTTAATACAGATATGAGCTGTACGTATGTAAGATGATTAAATACAGTGAAGAAGAAGAAAGAAAAAAAGCAGTGGGTCATTTGGTCTGTAATTCTTCCAGACAAAGAGAGAGAGAGAAAATCCCAGACATGGGCGATCCAGATGGAAACACAATCACAGATAAGCATAATCCCGGGCTCTTATGTTCAATGAATCCCGTGTGAACAGGGCTTTTGTCTTTAGGCTCCTGATTTGTGATCTGGGGAAAAGTCTGGACATGAAGTGAAGTGTGTCAAAAAGATCCAATTAAAAAAATCCCTCTCTCTTTTTTTCTTTCTATCGATTGCATCAGAACATCAGTCATGAACTGTGTGTGTGTGAACCAGCGGGACTCCTGAGCTTGTTTTCTTCCCCTTGTTTACCCCATGGCACTACTTCTCATGAGGATGATGTGAAAATGTCTTTGAAGGTCTACTCAATTCCACCAGGAGATATATGTATATATTTGTGTGTGTGTGTGTTGGAATGACAGAAAACATGTTACTGATGACTTTCACAGTATATTCTTGGGTTTCACATGACATGACATCACATCTGCGTCATTAGTTATTCAGAACTTTAGCTGGTGGTCTATCAAAGCTCAGTTGACAAAGCGTTTGTACGGAGAAGGTGCATTACTCGTGTGAAAAATGCCTTACGCTTGCGTTGTTTTAGGTTGTTCGAATCAATCAAACCGTGAAACTGATAAAAGTTTCTTCAGGGTTCCTCGTGAACTCATAAAAAAGGGTGAACGAACACAGGATTTCACAAAAAGACGTCGAGAAAGGTGGCTTTTGAACCTCTCAGTGAAATCGAACGGAGTCGAGTCGAAGCGTGCTCGAGTTTCACTTGGTGAAAGGTTTGTATTTCCCTCTCAGCTCTGTCCTTAGTGTTCTCCAAGTACTTTTCTTTCTATGTGTTGTTATTTTACAGGACTTTTTTTTTAGTCACGAAGCGCTAAAGTCCCCAGCTGTTTCTTTGTTTTGTCCTCACAACGTCCGTATGCATGAAGGTCGCGACAAAATTCGTCCCCAGCCGTACAGTTACCGTACAATGCGCCGTGATCACTTCTTCTCCGTCTTGTTGAACTAAGATCCAGGTCTTTAAAGGGGTTTCTGATGATCTTTGTGAATGATTTAGCTGAGAGATAAGAGCCAACACAAGTGAGAATCAAGCCAACGGGCAAAAACAATCCAGGATTCATTGGGCAGCGACTTGATAGCGACATCCTTTACCCAGCCACATACAGAAAAGCTGTAAGCCTCCGTACTCTTCTACACTTTCATCTGTTTTGCGGTGTAGAAGGACGTCTGCAACACCAGATAGTTCGAGATGTCGGGGAACTCGACTGAAGGGGAGTTTTCAAGATCGTATGACAAATTCGTCTTTCCCAGACTGTAGGGGTCGATTCCATTGCACATAGCAATCTTCTGAATATATCTAAAGCCAGCAGTGGCTTCTACAACCCCGATTCCAAAAAAGTTGGGACAAAGTACAAATTGTAAATAAAAACGGAATGCAATGATGTGGAAGTTTCAAAATTCCATATTTTATTCAGAATAGAACATAGATGACATATCAAATGTTTAAACTGAGAAAATGTATCATTTAAAGAGAAAAATTAGGTGATTTTAAATTTCATGACAACAACACATCTCAAAAAAGTTGGGACAAGGCCATGTTTCCCACTGTGAGACATCCCCTTTTCTCTTTACAACAGCCTGTAAACGTCTGGGGACTGAGGAGACAAGTTGCTCAAGTTTAGGGATAGGAATGTTAACCCATTCTTGTCTAATGTAGGATTCTAGTTGCTCAACTGTCTTAGGTCTTTTTTGTCGTATCGTCTGTTTTATGATGCGCCAAATGTTTTCTATGGGTGAAAGATCTGGACTGCAGGCTGGCCAGTTCAGTACCCGGACCCTTCTTCTACGCAGCCATGATGCTGTAATTGATGCAGTATGTGGTTTGGCATTGCCATGTTGGAAAATGCAAGGTCTTCCCTGAAAGAGACGTCGTCTGGATGGGAGCATATGTTGCTCTAGAACCTGGATATACCTTTCAGCATTGATGGTGTCTTTCCAGATGTGTAAGCTGCCCATGCCACACGCACTAATGCAACCCCATACCATCAGAGATGCAGGCTTCTGAACTGAGCGCTGATAACAACTTGGGTCGTCCTTCTCCTCTTTAGTCCGAATGACACGGCGTCCCTGATTTCCATAAAGAACTTCACATTTTGATTCGTCTGACCACAGAACAGTTTTCCACTTTGCCACAGTCCATTTTAAATGAGCCTTGGCCCAGAGAAGACACCTGCGCTTCTGGATCCTGTTTAGATACGGCTTCTTCTTTGAACTATAGAGTTTTAGCTGGCAACAGCGGATGGCACGGTGAATTGTGTTCACAGATAATGTTCTCTGGAAATATTCCTGAGCCCATTTTGTGATTTCCAATACAGAAGCATGCCTGTATGTGATGCAGTGCCGTCTAAGGGCCCGAAGATCACGGGCACCCAGTACGGCTTTCCAACCTTGACCCTTACGCACAGAGATTCTTCCAGATTCTCTGAATCTTTTGATGATGATATGCACTGTAGATGATGATCTGTTCAAACTCTTTGCAATTTTACACTGTCGAACTCCTTTCTGATATTGCTCCACTATTTGTCGGCGCAGAATTAGGGGGATTGGTGATCCTCTTCCCATCTTTACTTCTGAGAGCCGCTGCCACTCCAAGATGCTCTTTTTATACCAGTCATGTTAATGACCTATTGCCAACTGACCTAACGAGTTTCAATTTGGTCCTCCAGCTGTTCCTTTTTTGTACCTTTAACTTTTCCAGCCTCTTATTGCCCCTGTCCCAACTTTTTTGAGATGTGTTGCTGTCATGAAATTTCAAATGAGCCAATATTTGGCATGAAATTTCAAAATGTCTCACTTTCGACATTTGATATGTTGTCTATGTTCTATTGTGAATACAATATCAGTTTTTGAGATTTGCAGATTATTGCATTCCGTTTTTATTTACAATTTGTACTTTGTCCCAACTTTTTTGGAATCGGGGTTGTAGAATACGAGCGTACTCTGATAAGTTATCGCTAGTTGTTTGCGCAATGGGAGCCATTTTTTTTTTTTTGCTCGACCACCAGCTGTTTTACCGGAAGTGAAATCGCTAAGAAAAATCACATGACTGAAACCCAAGAATAGTTGTTGGAAAAGGTCACATTTGTTTATCGTGACTTTTTTTTCCCAGAGGACGTTCTGGTCTGATTCAGCAGAGTCGGCGACTCGAGTCCAAACGTTACGTCATTATTCCTGCAGGGAAAGTTCTGTGTGTTCAGAATCAGCTTGTGCGCTTGTGTATGACAATTTTCATTCAGATTCATAAAATCGCCCGTGTACTGTATAGTTGGCAGATTTTTTTTTTTTGAGTATCAGTGTCTGAGGGATAGAAAATACAGACTCAAGAAGGAAATATACACTCGCCGGCCACTTTATTAGGAGCACCCATATATAACTCCACCTGCTGTTGTGTTTGATGCGGTTCTCTAACCCAAGGACGCGTTATCCTAATGGGCTTCATGGGCAGCTGCCCAGGGCCTCGGCCACTAGGGGGCCTCGGAGTTAGCGAGATCGGAAAAATTAACATGAAACGATATTTTCAGAAGTTTTGATCATATTGATAACATTTTTGATGCATTTCGCCACCCGTAAGGAAGCCCACCTTGTCCCGTCGCATAAATCACCCGTCATTGTCAATATGATCACTGTCCACCATGTCTTCACACGCTACGCCAGCTTGAGTTCAATGATTTAATTAATGACTTCGCTTTCCAGAAAAGTAGGAAAGTGCCCTTCTAAGTTGACCCATGGCTGTCAAACTGAATGCGCAAAGCTGTGTGCCACTGCTGTTTGGGACATTACGTGTGTGAAAGGATGAAATGTTTCACATAGCCGAACATTTTGAGATTTATTTCTGAGAAGCAAGATATTTTTCTTTCTTTGTTTTCACAAGTTAAAAGTCGCCTGGATTCCAAAGTGAAAACGAACGGTTATATACCAAATGAATGTTCTTGTTCTGAATACTAAAGAAACTGTTGTAGGCCGAGGTTATGTTCTCGACATGTTGTTCATTGACTCACTCATTCAAAGGCTTCTTGAGGCTAAACTTTAGTGAACCAGACTTGTTAACCGTGACGTCTGATGGAGTTTTTCACCATGCAATTGCCTATTTCACCATTGCTTTTTCTCGATTAAATAGGTGTTGATGGATATAAAGTTTTATCGTTCAATAGTATTTCTAATTGTGCCACTGTCATTATTTAAGTTTCTGTGTCTAGTTAGACAGGCACGTCTGAGGGGGTGAATTCGCTGAGCGCAGTTGACAACAGGCGGGGTGGCCCAGGGCCTCGGCAAGGGTTAATGCGGCCCTGCTCTAACCTCTAATCCCTCGACGTCAAATCACGCAGATACAGATCAAGAGCTTCAGTTAATGTTCACAATGTTCAAACATCAGAATGGGAAAAATTGTGATCTCACAGTGAAGTGTGACTTTCTTTCTTTCTTTCTTTCTTTCTTTCTTTCTTTCTTTCTTTCTTTCTTTCTTTCTTTCACTGTAGCATGGGTGTTGGTTTGAGCCAGATGAGTATGAGGTTTGAGTATTTCAGAAACGGCTGATCTCCTCCTGGGGTTTTCACGCACAAACAACAGTCTCTAGAGTTTACACAGAATGGTGCGAAAAACAAGCACTAAGTGAGTGAGCGACAGTTCTGTGGGTTGAAACAAACGCCTTGTTGATAAGAGAGGGGCAGAGATCAGAAAATGGACAGATTGGAGGTGGTTCGAGCTTTTTTTTTCTGCCAGGAAGAATAGAGTAACTCATATAATCACTCGGGCGGCACGGTGGTGTAGTGGTTAGCGCTGTCGCCTCACAGCAAGAAGGTCCGGGTTTGAGCCCCGTGGCCGGCGAGGGCCTTTCTGTGCGGAGTTTGCATGTTCTCCCCGTGTCCGCGTGGGTTTCCTCCGGGTGCTCCGGTTTCCCCCACAGTCCAAAGACATGCAGGTTAGGTTAACTCATCTCATCTCATTATCTGTAGCTGCTTTATCCTGTTCTACAGGGTCGCAGGCAAGCTGGAGCCTATCCCAGCTGACTACGGGCGAAAGGCGGGGTACACCCTGGACAAGTCGCCAGGTCATCACAGGCCTGACACATAGACACAGACAACCATTCACACTCACATTCACACCTACGCTCAATTTAGAGTCACCAGTTAACCTAACCTGCATGTCTTTGGACTGTGGGGGAAACCGGAGCACCCGGAGGAAACCCACGCGGACACGGGGAGAACATGCAAACTCCGCACAGAAAGGCCCTCGCCGGCCACGGGGCTCGAACCCAGGACCTTCTTGCTGTGAGGCGACAGCGCTAACCACTACACCACCGTGCTGCCGGTTAGGTTAACTGGTGACTCTAAATTGACCGTAGGTGTGAATGTGAGTGTGAATGGTTGTCTGTGTCTATGTGTCAGCCCTGTGATGACCTGGCGACTTGTCCAGGGTGTACCCCGCCTTTCGCCCGTAGTCAGCTGGGATAGGCTCCAGCTCGCCTGCGACCCTGTAGAACAGGATAAAGCGGCTAGAGATAATGAGGTGAGATGAGATATAATCACTCTTTACAACCGTGGTGAGCAGAAAAGCATCTCAGCATGCAACAGAAACCAGAAGAACACATTGGGTAGCTGTATGATTTGACAGCGAGTGTATGGGTGTACCTAATAAAGTGGCTAGTGAGCATATTGTAATTCAAATCACTCTTTTTTTCCCCCCTACCAATCGTCAGACTTCTACAAAAGCTTATTTTAATGTAATCATTCCTCTAGCACTCAAACCCCAGTGTTCTGTCTTTCTATATAAAAATGTTCTCTATACATTTTTTAAAACAACTTCATATTTTCACGCATAATTTATGGAAATGCATTATCATTATCGTGGCTTCCGGTGGTTGAAATGCCAAAGCGAAAAACTTCTGTCCTCTTTAGGCTGTCCGTCAATGTGAATAATTCATACTGGGTAAGGGGAGTGGGTGGAGGGATTTCTCAGCTTGTCCTCGAGTTGTGTCGGAGTTTTTTTTTTTTTTTTTCTTCCACGCCGAGTCGAGTGATCAAAGTGGCATGGTGTCACGGGGCACCATGGTCAAGTCGAGCTCTTGATGATGATGATGATGATGATGATGTTGTGAGGTTTTCAAATCTCCAGCGTGAAACATCTGGGATATTCCTGACCTGCAGCTGATGTGGGGTTTGTGGTTGCTGCACTTCATCCTTCTCAAGCAAAAATTACATAAAAAAAACAACAACAATTCTTCCAGCATAAACCTTTTTTCCAAAACTAATAAGCACATCTGAGTTCAGAAATCCTCCTCAGGGCTGTATCAGGAGGCGGTGTGATGGAAATAACTCAACACTAATTCATTTCCATAACTAATCCCTCACGGGCACGCCTCATAAGCAGGTATTATTAATACGCGCTGTGACTAAGCTCCGATCTCCACCGTGGAACATTTGCTCATTATGTGAAGCACCGCGGTTCTCTCACACACACACGCCTGATGAATGTACACTTCACTCTGAGCTAATGATGTAGAGACTCTGATTAACTTCAGCTCCCGAAGTCACAATCAGAAATATTGTATTCGCCAGTACACATCTGACTCTCACACTCTTGATTTGATGGAGGTTGTGCAGCTCCTGCAGATGATTAGGTATACATAATCAAATATTAAAGCAGCAGTGTGTGTTTTATTCGTTTCTCTTAGTAACAGCATCCATCTGATACACAGCAGAGAAATAATGAACAAATGATCTTCTGCTGCAACAAATATATACCTTGAGGTTTATCCTGTAAATATTTATTAAAGCTGCAGTGTGTAATTTGCATTAGAGAGGCATGGTATAGTTTGTATTAAAGCTGCCGTGTGTAAGGTTTATTCAAGCTGCAGTACATAATTTATATTAGAGGGGCACTGTACAGTTTGTATTAAAGCTGCAGTATGTAATTTGTATTAGAGGGGCTCTGTACAGTTTGTATTAAAGCTGCAGTTTGTACGGTAATTTTACATTGTACAAGGCATTGTACAATGTGTATTAAAGCAGCAGTGTGTACAGTTAATTAAAGCTTCAGTGTGTAAGGTTTATTAAAGCTGCAGTGTGCAATCTGTGTTAGAGATGAATTGTGCAGTTTTATTAAAGCTGCACTGTGTAAGGTTTATTAAAGCTGCAGTGTGCAATTTGTGTTCGAGACATATTGTGTAGCTTTATTAAAGCTGCAGTGTATAAAGTTTATTTATGCTGCAGTGTGTAATTTGCATTAAAGCTGCAGTGTGTAAGGTTGATTAAAGCCACAGTGTGTAATTTGTATTAAACAGGCATTGTAGAGTCGCATTTAAGCTGCAGTAAGGTTTATTAAAGTTGCAGTGTGTAATTTGTTTTTGAGAGGCATTGCATAGTTCGTGTTCAAGCTGCAGTGTGTAAAGTTTATTAAAGCTGCAGTGTGTAATTTGTATTAGAGAGGCATTGTACAGTGTCTATTAAAGCAGCAGTGCTTGCAGTTAATTAAAGCTTCAGTGTGTAAGGTTTATTAAAGCTGCAGTGTGTAATTTGTATTAGAGGTATTGTATAGTTTATATTAAAGCTGCAGTGTGTAAGGATTATTAAAGCTGCAGTGTGTAATTTGTATTAGAGGTATTGTATAGTTTGTATTAAAGCTGCAGTGTGTAAGGATTATTAAAGCTGCAGTGTGTAAGGATTATTAAAGCTGCAGTGTGTAATTTGTATTAGAGGTATTGTATAGTTTATATTAAAGCTGCAGTGTGTAATTTGTATTAGAGGTATTGTATAGTTTGTATTAAAGCTGCAGTGTGTAAGGATTATTAAAGCTGCAGTGTGTAATTTGTATTAGAGGTACTGTATAGTTTGTATTAAAGCTGCAGTGTGTAAGGATTATTAAAGCTGCAGTGTGTAATTTGTATTAGAGGTATTGTATAGTTTATATTAAAGCTGCAGTGTGTAAGGATTATTAAAGCTGCAGTGTGTAATTTGTATTAGAGGTATTGTATAGTTTATATTAAAGCTGCAGTGTGTAAGGATTATTAAAGCTGCAGTGTGTAATTTGTATTAGAGGTATTGTATAGTTTATATTAAAGCTGCAGTGTGTAATTTGTATTAAAGCTTCGGTGCATCAATTTTTGTTTTATCAAAGTTTCAGTGTGTGCTTTATTAAATCTGCACCACTGCAGTATGGCACTTTTAATTTTCATTCAAGATGCAGTGTGCAAGTTTTATTAAAGCTGCAGTATGTAAGTTGTTTAAAGGTGCAGTGTGCAAGTTTTGTTAATGCCGCAATTTGTTCAAACTGAAAATACTCCATAATTTGATGCTCTTAAGCAGCGGTGAGGGTTTTTATTTTTTTTATAGTATTCCAAGGGTTCCAAATTACTTTTTTTGTAGAAATGTCCATCCATGTTATGCGTAATCATGCTTCAACCTGAAAAACAAATCCAGCTTCGTACAGAACCAATGGTAGCGAGCTGGTAGGTTAGCTAATGTCCTTTTTCTGTCTAGCTTATTTAGTGAGTTAGCTTGCTATAAGATTAGCCACAGAATTGCAAGAACAGAGAGTGAGCCGAACCTGAGCAACGATTTGTACTGGGATACAGCCTTCTAAATCCCAAAATCCCACAACCAGCTGCTTTAGCTGAGTATCTGAGTAGATCTGAACATTTTGTTTAATTCCTCTTTATTGTTTTTTGTATTTAATCGGAGCTGAGCATCTTGAGATAGATGAGACGTAATGTTTATGTTTAAATTGTACAGATCTCTGGCTTGTGCTGCATCAGGACCAGGTGTCGTATCTCCTGCATCTCTCTCCCCGTGTGATAGCAGCAGACGTGAGCTTGTTTACAGAGACTCATTGGCTTTTTTTTTTTTTTGCAGACACTCAACACTGCAAACGTTTGGCTTGAAGTCCACGGGGATTACACAGCCACCTGAAAGTGTCGGGATTTAGAAAAAATGAATGAGAAATGCTTAAAGCATTTGAAGATATTAAATCATACACATAAACATACAGATGTTGACAGTTCTGATGGGAGTGCAGCTCTAAATCACAGGTTTATATTAATGCGCTCGTTCTAATATGTTGCCCTTTCTATAGTAACAGCTCGTTCACAGGGACTCGTTCGGCATGTAAAACAAAACGTATTAACTTGATACGCTGATTGTTTTGTCTTATTAACTTCAAGAGAAAGAAAAAAGAGGCTTGCTTTTATTTTATATCTTATTTATTTACTTAATCCTCTTCGTGCATGGATGCACATAAGGCCGCCACCAGAGCTCTCCACCGTGGTCTGTCAGAAACACACTTCTCTAGGTAACCCCAGGTCCATCCCTGCTCCTTCATCTCCTTTTCCACAGTCCTCCTCCAGATCTCTTTTGGTCTACCCCTGTTTCGCCGGCCGTCTGGAGTCCATCTAAGGGTTACTCTCTGTAGTGACACTGGTGGCATGCGCAGCACATGTCCAATCCATCTCCATCGGCGCAGTTGAACTTCTTGTCTGATGGATTTTGTCGAAGTTTTCCGGTGCAGTTCAGCGTTGGAAATGGTGTTTGGCCAAAAGATTTTCAAAATTCTTCTGAGACAGCAGTTCTGTAAGACTTCCAATTTGTGGCTGATGATCTTGGTCATTTTCCATGATTCTGAGCCATAGAGGAGAGTGCTCAGGACATTGCTTTTGAAGAGCCTGATCTTGGTAGTGGTGCTGATGCTCTTCACTCTCCAAGTGCTTCTCAGTGCTGCAAAGGCCTGGCTGACTTTAGAAATTCTTGCTCTGATCTCCTCCTCTGCATCGCCATTTCTGCTCATTTTGGATCCCAAATAAGTGAAGTGTTCTACATCTTCTATTTCTTCCCCATTGATGATAATGGCTGCTTCCGTCCTGCTGTTCATTCTGAGGTGCTTGGTCTTCTTGGCGTTGATCTTCAGCCCAATCTGCTCTGCTGTACTTGCTATGGTGGTGATTTATTTTATATCTGCTATGATGTAATTGCAAAATTGTTTCATGGACATTCCACAAGATTACATGTAACAGTAAAAGGATAAACAAGTATGATGTATGATTGTTTATCTCATTACAATGGCACCTTAGTCCTGGGTATGACTTTAAACTGCAACCGGTGGTGAGTCTCAGGTCCAGAAGGACTTGAGTATTGGGGAAAGTGGAGTTACCCCTTAGTCACCATTGCTCCCAAGTCCGCTCTGACCCAGAGTGATAGCACCTGCCTGGGTTCCAGCTATGGGTTAAGTAGTACATCACCAATAAGGTGCTGGCAGCAGGGTGCATTTCAGTGCAATATGGCAGATGAACCCAACAGGTCAATGGCACACCACCAGATGGCATGCGGAAGAGCCACTCAAATGGCTAACGGATGGCATCACTTGGCAAGTCAATTGTCACTGCGGGGCAACTTCCATACCCATCAGATCTATGGCACTTTTGTGCACCACTTGGCATCAGGTCTTGGGGTCCAGAGAGACAACACAATGGGGGCACAACATCATTTGTCTTACCTTACTGTGCAAGGCGCTTCATTAGGAAAGGATAATAAGTCTGGTGTGCTCTGGTGCGGGCCTCACGGCCCATCTGCGTTTCTGCACTTCCTAATGAAGCAGTCATCATCACTATCTATGGACAGCCAATGACAATGGCACCTACAGTACCAAGGGGTGGGATAAACAGAAAGGTGTCGGCATGAACTTTTTCAGCAGTTTGTGCTACAGTAACTCTTCTGTTCTTCTGGATAGGACCATATGGGTTAGCATTCGTACCCCATGCGAATCAATGAGACTTTAACCCCCATAACCATGTTGTCAGTTCACCAGTTGTCCTTTGGATCCTTGGACCACTTTTGGTAGGTACTTACCACTGCATACCGGAAACAACCTCCAAGATGTGCCATTTTGGAGATGCTCAGACCCAGTCATCCAGCCATCACAATTTGGCCCTTGTCAAAGTCACTCAGATCCTTACGCTTGCCCATTTTTCCTGCTTCCAACACATCAACTTTAAGAACTGACTGTTCTCTTGCTGCCTAATATATCCCACCCCTTGACAGGTGCTACTGTAATGAGATAGTCAATGTTATTCAAGTCACCTGTCAGTGATTTTAATGTTATGGCTGATGGGTGAATGTTACTGTAGCAGCATGTCATAGTGTTTTATTCCTTAACCCTCAGAAACCTAAGCATTGATAAGTAAGTAAGTAAGAGCCTTTATTGTCTCTTCAAGAGAGAACTTTGTCTTGGGCACAAAGTCTGGCAATTCACATCGACTTATACACACAATGGACAACACAAAATACATTTAACGTTTAACATCCACACAACAGCATTCATAATAAATATTACCACACACACACCCACCCATAGACACACACACACAGAAGAAAACTTTATTGAAGCTCTCTGATCAAGAAAATGACAATTTTTTTTTTCTTAAAGTCCTTCCTGCACCATGCCCTGATCTTCCCAGGCAGTCTCCCATCCCAGTACTAACCAGGCCCTTAAGGCACATTGGGTGGCATCAATCTCCGTTTCCATAGCCCTTGGCCTCTCGCCTATACAGCTAGGGTTACAGTGGGGGTGGGGGGCTGGCTGGTCCTCTGGTAACCGTGAGAGTTTGACTCCCCACTCGCATCTGTATTGCAGCATGCCTTGCCAGATAACAGTAGGTACCATTTTTATGATGGTCTTTGGTATGATCCAGCCACAAGTAGAACTCGCGACCTCCCAATCAAAAGGTGGACACGCTAACCACTAGGCCAACTCGCGGTTTTATTATTTGTAATCACATTAAAATATATCATCAGAAAATATAGTATTACTTTATTAAGGATTGAAAATCATGTGATTATTGAAGGGAGTAACAAAAACTGCTAAAAAGTATTACATAAGTCAAGTTATAATATATTTTGGAAATGAAACATGACTGTTCAAGAATGATGTGTTTGAAACTCCTACAATTGTTCAATATTTATTACTGAGGTTCATTGCAATTAGTCAGTCTCTGTCTGTCTGTGTGTGTCTGTCTGTCTTTTCATCTGTCTTTTAGCTGATCCTCTCACTCCTAATTCCCCCTCTCAATTCTCTGAGCACCAATAGAACTCTCGTGTTCGCTCTGTCCCTTTTTCTCCCTTCCTGCCTTCATCCAACCCTACTTTCATTATCTGACCCATCGCAGCTTATCACAGCCTTCTCTCTCCCACAGTCACACCACATCAGATCAGCAGGGTTAGTGGGTTAGCAAGCACAGACTGGTGGAGTGCTGACAGGAACAAGCGCAGGGTGTTAGAATGCAATACCCCAAGTCTCTTAGCAGCAAGAAGCACAGGGGTATTAGCGAGTAGAGGCAGAGTGTTAGCAGGCAGAAATACACACATTCACAGAGAAATCACAGGGGTAATGGCAATAGAAGCACAGACACATTAGCAAGGATACACGCAGACATGTTAGCAAGCAGAAACAGTTACATCAGCCAGAAGAAATACAACGATATAAATAATAGAAACACAAACACAAAAGACAGACATTAACAAAGAAAAATAGATATTAGCAGTAAAAAAAACAGATAGCAACAACAAATGCATACATTATCTAACAGAAGCATGGGCATTTGCAAGCAAAAACATAATTTAGTGACAGGATGTTGAAACCTGCAAGCATAGGCGGTTTTAAATGGGAGCCAGGGGGGGCCAGTGCCCCAGTAAAATTGCTCCTGGCCCCTGTTGTGGCCCCTGTGCTGAACAGATAATAAGATTTATTAATTTCGACATGTGCTGGCTCGAAGATCGGAACTGACATGACGGAGTGTTCTACACAGACTCCTTAAAGCACTACATGCACACTGTTACCTGCAGCAGAAAGACCAGCAGCAGCACGAATTGTAAACTTCGGATGTCAGAGATAACAGCTGCAGCCCTGCAAGGACTAGGCTACTGCAAAGAGGCAATTTTTTGAGCTCTTTAGACTATGCAAAATAGCTGTGGCACTCCCAGTGACCTCTGCCTCTTGTGAGCGGAGTTTCTCCACTTTGAAACTGGTGAAGACCTACAGTTAGCTCCATATATATTTGGACACTGACACAAATTTTCTTTTTTTACCTGTTTACTGAAACATATTCAAGTTATAGTTATATAATGGACATGGACATAAAGTCCAGACTTTCAGCTTTCATTTGAGGGTATCCACATTAAAATTGGATGAAGGGTTTAGGAGTTTCAGCTCCTTAACATGTGCCACCCTGTTTTTAAAGGGACCAAAAGTAATTGGACATTTGACTCAAAGGCTATTTCATGGGCAGGTGTGGGCAATTCCTTCATTATGTCATTCTCAATTAAGCAGATAAAAGGCCTGGAGTTGATTTGAGGTGTTGTGCTTGCATTTGGAAGATTTTGCTGTGAAGAAAACGTGCGGTCAAAGGAGCTCTCCATGCAGGTGAAACAAGCCATCCTTAATCTGCGAAAACAGAAAAAAACCATCCGAGAAATTGCTACAATATTAGGAGTGGCAAAATCTACAGCTTGGTACATCCTGAGAAAGAAAGAAAGAAAGAAAGAAAGAAAGAAAGAAAGAAAGAAAGAACTGGTGAACTCATCAATGCAAAAAGACCTGGATGCCCACAGAAGACAACAGTGGTGGATGATTGCAGAATAATTTCCATGGTGAAGAGAAACCCCTTCACAACAGCCAACCAAGTGAACAACACTCTCCAGGAGGTAGGCGTATCAATATCCAAATCTACCATAAAGAGAAGACTGCATGAAAGTAAATACAGAGGGTTCACTGCACGGTGCAAGCCACTCATAAGCCTCAAGAATAAAAAGGCCTTGGACTTGGCTAAAAAACATCTAAAAAAGCCAGCACAGTTCTGCAAGAACATTCTTTGGGCAGATGAAACCAAGATCAACCTCTACCAGAATGATGGAAAGAAAAAAGTATGGCGAAGGCGTGGTACAGCTCATGATCCAAAGCATACCACATCATCTGTAAAATACGGCGGAGGCAGTGTGATGGCTTGGGCATGCATGGCTGCCAGTGGCACTGGGTCATTAGTGTTTATTGATGATGTGACACAGGACAGAAGCAGCCGGATGAATTCTGAGGTATTCAGAGACATACTGTGTGCTCAAATGCAGCCAAACTGATTGGTCAGCGTTTCATAATACAGATGGACAATGACCCAAAACATAAAGCCAAAGCAACCCAGGAGTTTATTAAAGCAACGAAGTGGAATATTCTTGAATGGCCAAGTCAGTCACCTGATCTCAACCCAATTGAGCATGCATTTCACTTGTTAAAGACTAAACTTCAGACAGAAAGGCCCACAAACAAACAGCAACTGAAAACCGCTGCAGTAAAGGCCTGGCAGAGCATTAAAAAGGAGGAAACACAGCATCTGGTGATGTCCATGAGTTCAAGACTTCAGGCAGTCATTGCCAACAAAGGGTTTTCAACCAAGTATTAGAAATAAACATTTTATTTACAATTATTTAATTTGTCCAATTACTTTTGAGCCCCTGAAATGAAGGGATTGTGTTTAAAAAATGCTTTAGTTCCTCACATTTTTATGCAATCATTTTGTTCAACCCACTGAATTAAAGGTGAAAGTCTGAACTTCAACTGCATCTGAATTGTTTTGTTCAAAATTCATTGTGGTAATGTACAGAACCAAAATTAGAAAAATGTTGTCTCTGTCCAAATATTTATGGACCTAACTGTACCTCCGATCCACCATTAGTGAGGAGCGTCTAAGCAATCTTGGTGTGCTCAGCATTGAATCCAGAAGGTCCAAGGCTTTGAACCTTGATGCATTTGTAGACCGTTTCTCAAGGAGTCACAGTCGCAGAATCTTGCTGTTGTAGTGTTTCAGCCTGCTGTGAATGCTATAGGGTGATTCTGAGACCACTGTATGTGAATTTATTTTTTCTTTCTATTTTCCCCCCTACTGTACATAAAGAAAGAGTGAGATGATGACAGTGATTTAGATATAGTGATTGTACATTCAAGTCTCATGCTGTGAAAAAGAAAATTCATTCATGCTGTGAATTTAAAAAGTGTCATTGTACAGATAAAAGGTTCATTGTATGCAAAAATAGAAATCTTATTTTATAAAAAAGAGAAACATGGTTTTAAGATTTACTGAGCACAATTTATTTTATGTTTAGGCTATTGAGACAGAATGTTTATCTCATTGTATTTATGCTCAATGTATTTTGTTTTGGTTTTAAATAAACTAAACAAAACATTTTGAACGCTTAAATATTGCCATGTTTTGTCCTTATATGTGCCCCCCTGAAAAAACACTGGCCCCACCTCGGCCCCCCTAGTAATTTTGGTCTAGAACCACCACTGCCTGCAAGGCATTTCTGCTTGTCTCACTTCTGCTGGTGCCTGAGTACCAGCTGCAGGGTCTTCAGCTGGGAGCCATCCTTCACTGATGTTCCACCCTTTAAATCCCAGAACATCTCAGGATGGTGGAGCAGCAGTTAGTGAGGTTTCCCTGCCACTCCCTGCAGCTGGGTTTAGACCAGGTGGTTCCATTGCATGACTTCTGGATTCCCACAGCTCTTGACTCTTCTTCATAGCCGTAACCAAAAGCCTCCCTTTTCTGCTTCTTCAGAGAGATTTTTTTTTTTAATTCTCAGGAAGCCACATGAAGCCAATGTCTCTCAGGAAGTGCTTGGTTGAGATGCTCACAAAGCCACAGCAGCTGCCTTCTACTGAATACAGTCTTGCTTTCCAGCCTTTCTCTTGGCATTCTGCCACCATCTCAGAATACTGCAAGTTTTTATTTTCATATGCTTCCTGGATGCCCACTGCCCATGGAAATATCAGCTAAAATATCAAGAAACCCTTCTCGGCTGCCAACCACAGGATGGTGTCATGTCTCAATGTGGTGGTGATGATGTCAGTCGGGAATTTTAGCTGCTAGTCAAAATCTGCTCTTGTTGACCAGTCATTTCCTGGGGCCAAGACTGATGCTCTGACCTGTGTGAGGCAGTTCTTCAATGATTGTCTAGCTGGATAAGCTACTTCTGGTGATACTGGGGCTTCTCATTTGCCAAGACTCCCATGCTATCTGTGATTTCTGCCAGCTTCCTTGTTGTGCCGATCCTGGGCAAAGGTAATTCTGCAGCCACACAGGATGTGGTGAAGATTTACCTGGGCTATTTTGCGCTGGCTACAGTTCTCTTCTTAGTCAAACCATCATGCCAGATTGACTGGGCTAAGAACGGTGTCATTCTTGGCTCTGATTAAAAAAAAACTCAATCTTGTCTGAGGGATCTTCCACCGGTCACTCCATCCCCTTGACCTTGAGACAATTCACTCTCACTTTGTCCACTGGGCCTGCTGGCATTGGCTAACACTTTACCAAGAATGTGTCTCCCTCCATTCTTGTCACTTCTGTGACCGTCAACCAACAGACTTCTGTTGTTCTTTTGCAGATGTTTTTGACCAAAGGTTTGCAGCCTAGACCACATCTTCCTTGTTGGGTTCTTCTGACGAGTTCTTGTTGCTTTATTCTAGAGATGGCATTGTCCACACAGTCTCCTGCCTTCCATGCTCTCTCTGGGGGGATCTTGGTACCGGCATTCCTGAATAGTTGGTCACTTGACTGTCTGAGTTGCAGCACTGGCCTAGTCTTCTCCAGCCTGTACCCAAATGAGATATTCTTAAGTGGTAGCTGTAGCACATCCCTTCCAAATAGAGCAGCATCTAAGAGGAACCTTGAAAATCCAAGCCAGTTCCAGATATAGTTGTTGGTTTTGGCATCCAGTTTTGTGAATATGTTTGCTATTATTTGTTGTTGCTGTTGATATACTCATTGATATACCATGAATTGATAGCACAAGACTTTGCATTTTCCTGGTATGTAGCTCTGGTCAATCCTCTTGAATCCCTTTTTCAGTTGGTCTGTGACTGCAGCTGCCATGTGCTTGTCTATGAGATCAGCTGTGTATTCTCTGTCCAGGCCTCTAAATGGCTGTTCTGCAAGCACTAGGATTTTCTCTTCAGCCACTTGAAAAGAGACTGTGTCCACTTGGTTACCCTTGGCAATTCAGAGTATGAATTTGGCATGCTTTCTTTTCAGTCTGGCCCAGGACAGCAGTTCCTCAAGTCTCTTGAAGAACCATGCAGTGCAGGCAGCTGTCTACACAAGATTTGTAACATCATCCATGAAGCACAGAAGGGGTGGCCTCGCACCAATCAAGAAGGTCTCAAAAGCGGTTGTGCATAGAATGGGAGAGATGGAGCATCCCATTAAGTGTTCCCCTGCCAAGTTGCTGCCAGTCAGTTGTGTAGTCCAGCAGCAAGTGGCAAATCTTCAAATTTGCATAGTAGCTCTCGATGATGATCTTGACACACGGCAGCACATGGAAGAAGACCAGAACAAAGCTTATTAGCTGATGTGGGACAGACCCATATGTGTTCTCCAAGTCCAGCCATAAAACATGAAGGTCCTTCATGTCTCTGTTGGAGGACTGGATCTGATCTCAGATTACCACCCCATGTTCTGTACAACCTGAGAAACCAGCGACACCAGACTTTTGGCAGAGTTTTATATCCATATTTATATCCATAAATTCCTTTAAATCCAGTGTCATCTCTCAAACCACTTTTATTCCCTGTAGTGTTTAAATTGTGACTTGTGATTTTATCTTTCAGATAAAAAATTACATTACAGGCATTTAACAGACACTCTTATTCAGAGTGACCTGGGGAGCAGTTAGGGGTTAAGTGCCTTGCTCAAGGGCACTTTAGCCATTCCTGCTGGTCCAGGGAATCGAACCAGTGACTTCTTAGGCCCAAAGCTGCTTCTCTAACCATTAGGCCAGGGTTTTTGCTTGTAGAAAAAAAAAAAAATGAAATATGAAAAAAATTGTTTAAAAATCAATGTGGATAACAAAGCAAACAATGTCCTGTTATGTATTATGACTGTGCCATGTTATGCTAACTAGCTCCATTTGGTTTTATTCATGATTAGCATTAAAAAGAATAATAAATAAACAAACTATAAATTGGTGCTAAGTTTTTGCCCCCCCCTTTGCTCTTCTGCACACAGAGCACGAGAAACATCGGCTATGCAAGAGCACTGAGTACATGAATCTGCACTTCAAAGTCAAATGGTTCTACAATGAGTACGTGAGGGACCTTCCGGCC